>NC_041370.1:15197834-15332834 GCF_900634415.1 Cottoperca gobio | reverse complement strand
GTTGACTTGGAGAAGCCCCTTGCTGTAAATATAACTCAAGGCATTAAGATGCACCACATTGCATGACCTATATAATGGCCTCTTCAACTTTCCCACAACAAAACCTGAAGTGAAAGAGAGGCCCTTACTTTGCACTCTACAGTCTTGTATAGCACCATTCACTACTGCTACTGAAATGTAGTGACATCATCATATAAATGAGCCACAATGCTGATAACAAATGTTTCACCTCCCAAAAAAAAGCTGTCTATGTCAACATTATAAAAGATATGAATATATTCACATTTATCATTTGTTGTAAACTTTGGTCATTTATTTTTTATATAGTAAACCGTGTTTTATATTAACACATTGATTTATTTTTGTTATGTCCTGTTATTTCACTGTGTTCAGAGTGCCTGGTGTTTCCAGCAAAGGTAACAACGTTGTTCAGAACACAAGGCCGTTCCTATATAAACACATATTCGAGGCACAAAGACCTGGAAACTCATCTATTGAAGCACAATGTTTTGTCAAGTGGAGAACATCCAAAACAGGCTAGCAGCTGTGTACTGTGTGAGTGTGAGTGTGAGTGTGAGTGTGTGTGTGTGTGTGTCATCTCAATGACTCTCCCTGCTGCTAAACACCCTCAGCCCTATACAGATAACTACATAGGGGGGAAGAGGATGAGCTCATTACAAACACAGAGCACACAGAGCTAGCCATATGCTCCTTAACAAACATGTTGCTTAAAAGGATGAGGTCATACTGGTAAAAGAAATGAGGAAAGGTTGTGTAGCTGAGATGTACATATCTACAGTGTGTGCTGTTCAACACAATGACCTATTGCTATTTTCTACAGCAAAACTGCCGCATTAAAACCCATTCTAGTATAACATTTATTTTCATTATGTCCCAACTTTCTCTGTTGTTGCTTTCCCATATTTCCCCTGTCCTTGCACTTCAGTCTCCTCTCCCTCATCCTCGAATCTGCACTCTAGCTGAGTTGACAGCGAGCCAGCCAATCAGCACATTCCTGACCTATCTGCATTTGCATAAGCAGCAAGGGGCAAGGTTAAGTACCCATCAAGCCTCAGTAATTAAGATGTGAGCTGGTGTGTCCACGAGTGTGTGGGAGTGTGATTAGTGAGAGAGAGAGTGAGAGAGACCAAATGTATTTAATCTTCCACTTCGACAAACTTCTCCTACTTGGAGTTGGACACTGTCGCAATTTTAATTTCACAATGGCTATTACAATCCATTACAATGCTTTCCCTTTTTGTATCTGCTGGGTGGGCTGTAACATATGTTTAAATTCTGTAATGTTTGTTTTCATTTTCCTGTGTGTTTTTTTAACATAAGGAGAAATATCTCCATCAATGACTGACAGCCCAGAGTGAGTGAATGTGGAGAGAACACACGGTGTTACTCTGATGGAGGATGCAGCTTCTCCTCTGTGAATAAGTGTACTGGCAAACTGTCATAATACAAACAGTATAAATAAAACAGCAGCTAACTCTGGGCCTGTGGGATCTGACGGCAGACACACTAAACTAAATGAAAGCTGTTAATGTACTATACCAGGGGTCTCTAGGAGATGTAGCTGAGATAAAAAAAAAAAAAAAAAGGGGGAGACATGCATAGCTGTGATTGACAGGAAACTGTCAAAAGAACATCTTCATAAACATGTACAGTTAGGCAGGCGTAAGTTGTCATTGGCAAGAGTAAGCACTGATAAGGTGTTTTACAATTACTTATTATTAGAAAAGAAAAGTAGCCACTAAGAATCCCACTTTCAAGATGATTTGGGAAAAAAAAAACGACTGGACAGATAAATAAATAAAAAAAGTGAAGCAAACCCACATGAGAGTGTGTGTGTGTGTGTGTGTGTGTGTCTGCCTGTGTGTGCTTGTGTGTGTTTGTGTGTGTGTGTGCCTGTGTCTGTGTGTGTGTGTCTGTGTCTGTTGTTGTGGTGCTTGTGTGCCTGTGTCTGTGTTGTGTGGTGTCTGTGTCTGTGTGTGTTCCTGTGTATGTCTGTGGGCGTGTGTGTGTGTCTGTGTGTGGTGTGTGTGCCTGTGTGTGGTTGGTGTGTGTGTGTGTGTGTGTGTGTGTGTGTGACTATGTGTGCCTGAGTGTGCCTGAGTGCATGTGGATCTATGAGAGTCTTTATGTCACCTCCAGTTAGTGGCAGTGAGATTTGAGACACTCGTCCGTCTGACAAAGCTTTTGGAGGAGCTGCCCAGACTCCGCCATGAATCTTTAATAAGAGCCTCCTGACAGCTGGAGCAAGAGGGAAAGGGAGGGATGGGGGGGCATGTAAGTGAGGAGAAATTGTGGGAGGAGGAGGAGCAATGAAACTGGATGCAAACTGTCAGTTGCATTTTAATTCAGACTATGTTTGTATTCTTCAGCAAACAAAGAGATAGTGGTGGAGGTGGAGGGGGTGTGAGAGACACCAGAGTGAGGAGAGACAGAGAGAGAGGAGAAAAGTGAGGTAGACAACTCAATTCAAAGCCGGCTTACATTGCAATGTGAATGAGGAAGGGAGGGAGAGCTTAAAGCTAAAGTTGGTGACATTGAGTGGAGGAATGAAGGGAAGAGGATAAAGGCAGAATAAAGTGTTTTTATGATATTGTGATTATCAGACCGTTTGTATTATTCAGGGTTATTTTATTGAATCTTCTCATCCTTACGGCTCAATCTAACTCTGTATTAGCATACACCATGTTGAGAAGGTAACAACAAATCATTTAAGATGCCAAAAAAGATGAAACATGAAGAAAGAAGAAGCCTGTTGGATATGATGCCTCAACACATACAAAAAACTGTTTTACACAGCTCATTCAGAGAAACAGCAATTCTGTTCATCTTCAGCAAAGCACATTTCTATTGTGCATGTAAATTCACTGGTTTTACCCACTACCTTTTTACCTTTTTTATAGACGGTAACACATAATATGTCGCTGTGACTATCTTTTCCGGTGTGTAAACACACCTTGAAAAAAAGACAGGACGGGATGTGAAAGTGGAATATGAAAGTTCTTTATAGTAAAGGATATTTAACCTGACATCTGAGACACCCCCGTCACCCAACCCACTATTTTTAAGACAGTGGCAGCAACTATGGATATTGGACCGTTAATTATCGCCATTTTTAACGAGGCAGTTTTTCTTTTATGAAGAAAATTCATTCAGAATGATGGGAAATTAAGATCAATGTTTTCTGTGGTGATTTAGAAGGCAAAGCTTGGTTCTCTGTGAGCAGGGAGTGAACAAAGTAATGCACCCATATATGTTCATATCTTCATTTATTCAGTTGTAGGCATGCAGGACGTCTTTAGTTGTCCTAATCTTTGTTATGTGTGGCACACAAGATGTTGCATTACACATTGCTGAACTACAAGGCACATTTGAATAAATTCACATTGTTTATTCAAGATCGAACTGACAATAAAAACTTTTACATTCACCCGTAACAAAGCTTTAAGATTAAATGTGCAAGTATCTTAGATAAACTCTCCATGGTATGCATTAGATTTAAGACTCTAGATGACTCTGCCATACAATCTAATCATACCTGCACTATAGGGGTATGGGTGGAAATGTAATAGCTTAGTTGTCTTTAAAACATTGTTCATATGAAGTACTGAGGTAAATGATTTGCTACACTTCAATTTGGTGTCTAAACTCTTATCAATCAACGATGATGATGATCAACAGGTAGTATGCAGATCCTTAAACGGGTGTCCATGCTGTCACTGTTAAGTTGTTGTTTCACTCATTTTCTTTCCTGTGTCCTCTGGCACTTATCTTCCCTATACACTACGCTTTCTTTCTTACCATTGAATATGTCAGGCTCCCTATAATTTTCTTCATCCATCATAAATTCTTCCTTCTTTTCTACTTCCCACCATGTTCGTCTTAGTCGTGTCTCTCTGGGAGGTCTATTGATCAACCAAGCAGCAGGGAGGCCACAATTGAACGGACACAGCAGGTTGGCAGCCAGGTGAATGACAGGTCAAACCGTCTGTAACTGTTTGTGTGCGTGCGTGTACTCCTCAAAAGGTTGTCCATTAGACACACAAAGAAAGAAAAGGGCCACACACAGTCATACGGTATATGCTGTATGAATCTCTACATTACTCAGATTGTCCCTTTCATATAAGTAAGTCAAAGCTCACACACACATATACATACCCCAATGATGCTGAGTCCTTTGAGGTAGTCCATTCGTGGCTGAGCCTGAGAAACACAACCTGCTACTACAACTTTTTTCTGCAGTTCCTGGGCTTTTCTATGCAAACAAAACAAAGAAAAAGATAGAAGAGGAGATTAACATTAGTAGATAATACGGCATTTTGCATCAATAAATTGCACAATTCCAGACAAATGTTTCTGATTTACCAAGTTTCAAAAAGATATATTACAAAAAGACTGCTGGCAGCACACCGCTGTCTCAAAGGCTGTTGTTAAAGGCTTCACCATGTGACCAAGTATGTGCATGTAAAATGGGAACTTCACTATAACATCTCCAAAACTGACGCTAAAGCTAGAATCTTTCAAAATGAAAATTGCTCTTCTCAGATAAACACAGAGGTACTTGAACATCTATTTTCCTAAGGCATTAATGAAGATATAATTGTTCGATGGTGCTGAGAAGCATGCGCACACACACACACACACACACACACATCAATGGCCTTCAATGACAGAGTGTGTCTGCATAATGTATCAAATATAAAAACACCTAAGAAGCAATATCAATCAGGAAAGGCTGACTGGATTTGTTATTATCTGTATTAAAAGGAAATGAGCCAGAAAACACTCTGAAGTGTAGTGTTGACAGTTTCACAAGGCACAGGGCCAGTTGGTTGCACATGGAGTAGCACATACTACTATGTCAGTAATGGTGTGTGTGGCAAAGGGACATCATGTTACACGCCTTTGGACGTTGTTTCCTACTACAGAGAGAGCCTTTTTGTTTTCCCTGGTGGTATGTAAACTATTCCCTGTGGAAATTTCCAAGAGAAGAATTGACTCAAGGTAATTCCCATGGTGCAAATGTGGTTTGTTATGTCCTATATATCAAACAGAGGTATGGCAGGATTTATTTTCTAAATTGTTCAAATGAAAACAATTAATTATGTTATGGGGTACAATCGAGATTAGTCATATTTATATAAATCGTTATCTTTCACATCACAATGTCTCAGAAATAATAGCTTTGATCAACATGTGTTCATCCATCAGCACAAACTCCATTCTACTCTGTAGTGTTGTACAGTGTTGTAAGCTCAAAGGACTGAAAGCCAAGGAGATGGGCTACTATGATTGGCAACCTTTTTTTCTTTTTAGATGGGCATATTATAACAAGTATGAAGTTATCGTTAACAAGTTGTGGGAGGATATCAGGGGAGTAGACCAATAATTAAATTAATAACATTGTTTTTCTGCCAAAATAGGTCACCATCACTTCTGATGACAAAAAATATAACAAAGCCAAAACTGGTGAGTGTCAAATATTGACAACATTCATTAACAGTTAGGCAAGGCGTGAAGTTGTCATTGGCAAGAGAGTAAGCACTGATAAGGTGTTTTACAATTACTTATTATTAGAAAAGAAAAGTAGCACTAAGAATCCCACTTTCAAGATGATTTGGGAAAAAAAAAACGACTGGACAGATTAAATAAATAAAAAAGTGAAGCAAACCACAATGAGAGTGTGTGTGTGTGTGTGTGTGTGTGTCTGCCTGTGTGTGCTTGTGTGTGTGTGTGTGTGTGTGTGCCTGTGTCTGTGTGTGTGTGTCTGTGTCTGTGTGTGTGTGTGCTTGTGTGCCTGTGTCTGTGTGTGTGTGTCTGTGTCTGTGTCCTGTGTGTGTGTGTGTGCCTGTGTCTATGTGTGTGTGTGTGTGCCTGTGTCTATGTCTGTGTGTGTGTGTGTGCTGTGTGTGTGTGTGTGTGTGCCTGTGTGTGCCTGAGTGTGCCTGAGTGCATGTGGATCTATGAGAGTCTTTATGTCACCTCCAGTTAGTGGCAGTGAGATTTGAGACACTCGGTCCGTCTGACAAAAGCTTTTGGAGGAGCTGCCCAGACTCCGCCATGAATCTTTAATAATGAAGCCTCCTGACAGCTGGAGCAAGAGGGAAAGGGAGGGATGGGGGGGGCATGTAAGTGAGGGAGGAATTGTGGGAGGAGGAGGAGCAATGAAACTGGATGCAAACTGTCAGTTGCATTTTAATTCAGACTATGTTTGTATTCTTCAGCAAAACAAAGAGATAGTGGTGGAGGTGGAGGGGGTGTGAGAGACACCAGAGTGAGGAGAGACAGAGAGAGAGAGAGAAAAGTGAAGGTAGACAACTCAATTCAAAGCCGGCTTACATTGACATGTGAATGAGGAAGGGAGGGAGAGCTTAAAGCTAAAGTTGGTGAACATTGAGTGGAGGAATGAAGGGAAGAGAGATAAAGGCAGGAATAAAGTGTTTTTATGATTATTGTGATTATTCAGAGCCGTTTGTATTATTCAGGGTTATTTTAGTGAATCTTCTCATCCTTACGGCTCAATCTAACTCTGTATTAGCATACACATGTTGAGAAGGTAACAACAAATCATTTAAGATGCCAAAAAAGATGAAACATGAAGAAAGAAGAAAGCCTGTTGGATATGATGCCTCAACACATACAAAACTGTTTTAACAGCTCATTCAGAGAAACAGCAATTCTGTTCATCTTCAGCAAAGCACATTTCTATTGTGCATGTAAATTCACTGGTTTTACCCACTAACTTTTTACCTTTTTTATAGACGGTAACACATAATATGTCGCTGTGACTATCTTTTCCAGGTGTGTAAACACACCTTGAAAAAAAGACAGGACGGGATGTGAAAGTGGAATATGATGATACTAGTAAACAATGACGTAAACTTTTAAGACTTGGTGAAGTGAGACAGAGGGATATAGTCTGCTTAGAGTAGCTTTTTCTCCCCACACTTTTGCTCATCAAGTACTCACACTGGCAGCACTGCACACGCAGACACACACACTCACAGTAGGGGTGCGTCTGCATAATTCACACCGTCTCTTGCCAAAATGCTCCAAACGTTCCTTTAATGCGCTACTCGCTCCACGCCCACAGACTCAGAGCCATAGCTGACACAGCGAGTAAGCAGACAGTGCCTGAGCCGTTGCCTCGGCGCCCCAGGGGGAACAGGCCAATCACGTCGCACACAGTTCGTGGATGGGATGAGATGGAATGGGATTATGCGGTGCCGTTGCCGTGGTGATACTTTTGAGCCCGATTGAGCGCACGCTGCCAGTGACCCGGACCAGAGCAGATGCCCCCCGAGATCAGAGGACGAGGTGCGTGTGTGTGTGTGCGTGCATGCGTGAATGTGAACACACGTGTTGTCTTGGCTTCCTTGGCACCTCGCCCTAAATCTCTGCGGCCGCCTGTCAACTCTGCGTTACTGCTCTCCATAGCCTCAAGACCACACACACGCACCCACACGCAGAGTCCGAACACCCACATGCTCTGAACATACTGTACATACCAATGGTCACAGAAGCATAGGCAAAAGCCTAGAGTAGTCCATACATACATGTATGACCTCTGTGGTATGCACGTATGGTAGGGAGAAGTGCTGTGCATACTGGTTTTTAACAGCTGAGTGGACACAGGGAATCAGTCAAATTAGAGCAGACTTAATGTCTAACTGAATTGATCAGGTTGACTTGGAGAAGCCCCTTGCTGTAAATATAACTCAAGGCATTAAGATGCACCACATTGCATGACCTATATAATGGCCTCTTCAACTTTCCCACAACAAAACCTGAAGTGAAAGAGAGGCCCTTACTTTGCACTCTACAGTCTTGTATAGCACCATTCACTACTGCTACTGAAATGTAGTGACATCATCATATAAATGAGCCACAATGCTGATAACAAATGTTTCACCTCCCAAAAAAAAGCTGTCTATGTCAACATTATAAAAGATATGAATATATTCACATTTATCATTTGTTGTAAACTTTGGTCATTTATTTTTTATATAGTAAACCGTGTTTTATATTAACACATTGATTTATTTTTGTTATGTCCTGTTATTTCACTGTGTTCAGAGTGCCTGGTGTTTCCAGCAAAGGTAACAACGTTGTTCAGAACACAAGGCCGTTCCTATATAAACACATATTCGAGGCACAAAGACCTGGAAACTCATCTATTGAAGCACAATGTTTTGTCAAGTGGAGAACATCCAAAACAGGCTAGCAGCTGTGTACTGTGTGAGTGTGAGTGTGAGTGTGAGTGTGAGTGTGTGTGTGTGTGTGTCATCTCAATGACTCTCCCTGCTGCTAAACACCCTCAGCCCTATACAGATAACTACATAGGGGGGAAGAGGATGAGCTCATTACAAACACAGAGCACACAGAGCTAGCCATATGCTCCTTAACAAACATGTTGCTTAAAAGGATGAGGTCATACTGGTAAAAGAAATGAGGAAAGGTTGTGTAGCTGAGATGTACATATCTACAGTGTGTGCTGTTCAACACAATGACCTATTGCTATTTTCTACAGCAAAACTGCCGCATTAAAACCCATTCTAGTATAACATTTATTTTCATTATGTCCCAACTTTCTCTGTTGTTGCTTTCCCATATTTCCCCTGTCCTTGCACTTCAGTCTCCTCTCCCTCATCCTCGAATCTGCACTCTAGCTGAGTTGACAGCGAGCCAGCCAATCAGCACATTCCTGACCTATCTGCATTTGCATAAGCAGCAAGGGGCAAGGTTAAGTACCCATCAAGCCTCAGTAATTAAGATGTGAGCTGGTGTGTCCACGAGTGTGTGGGAGTGTGATTAAGTGAGAGAGAGAGTGAGAGAGACCAAATGTATTTAATCTTCCACTTCGACAAACTTCTCCTACTTGGAGTTGGACACTGTCGCAATTTTAATTTCACAATGGCTATTACAATCCATTACAATGCTTTCCCTTTTTGTATCTGCTGGGTGGGCTGTAACATATGTTTAAATTCTGTAATGTTTGTTTTCATTTTCCTGTGTGTTTTTTTAACATAAGGAGAAATATCTCCATCAATGACTGACAGCCCAGAGTGAGTGAATGTGGAGAGAACACACGGTGTTACTCTGATGGAGGATGCAGCTTCTCCTCTGTGAATAAGTGTACTGGCAAACTGTCATAATACAAACAGTATAAATAAAACAGCAGCTAACTCTGGGCCTGTGGGATCTGACGGCAGACACACTAAACTAAATGAAAGCTGTTAATGTACTATACCAGGGGTCTCTAGGAGATGTAGCTGAGATAAAAAAAAAAAAAAAAAGGGGGAGACATGCATAGCTGTGATTGACAGGAAACTGTCAAAAGAACATCTTCATAAACATGTGAGAGAAATGACGCAGGTGTGTAAAACAGGAAGAAGTTGATGGTTAGAGGATAAAGAGCAGGAAAACATGACAGGTGAAGCAGAGGGACACGTCAGTAAAGGTGTCTAATCAATCACACTGTATGTTAGCCGCGGTTTTAACAGTAAGATGATCAAATATGAAGAAAATATTTAAGAAAATAAAAAATGTATATTATAATGTTTTTAATATATATGACGACAAATCTGATCGTCACTGCTAGCTTTCCTGATTCAACCACAGAACAATAAACAGAGGCCGTAACAATTAGGGATGTCATGATAACAGAGATTAGGGTTATAATTCCCTCTCTAATATCTATTTTTATATTGTCGTGAAAACGTCTTTAAACAACTGTATTTATTAAAGTTTCCATCCCAATACTTGGATAGGTTAAATACATCTATGTCTAAATTTCCCAGTGTGGGACAGTGCATATTAATCAACATTGATATTTTGAAAACATCATTGCAAATGTGCCGGCGATAGCTTAAAACAAAAAACGTTTGTATAAGAAAATAAAAAATAAAAAAAGTGAAGCATGCACTTTTTCAAAAATCTAAATACAGAGGGGGAGTAGAATATGTCGAGGGGGTGAGAAACAAGGGAGTCAGAACTGACGATGAGTGAAAGGAAGGAAAAAAGCAAACTGCCAAAGAGAACATCTTCATCACCAAGTGGGGAGAGGTACAGGAAGGATGACAACAGGACTCAAAGGAAATGAAGGGGGAGGACGAGAGGACGAGAGCTCGGAGGCTGTGAAGGAGGATTGTGATTGAGGGATGAGAGAGGGGTTTGGGAGGAAAAGCTACAGAATCCCCTTGGATCTCCCTCTCTCACACGCAGACACACACACAAACACACAACACACACACACACACACACACACACACACACACACACACACACATTCTGACTGCTGTTGTGTATTATAGGATAGCAAGAGCTGATGCCCACAAAGAGACACTGAGTGAGATACAAATTAAAAGGGAGACAAAAAGCTGAAAGCAGAAGAAACAAAAGCAAGGTAAAAAAAATAGAAAAAGCAAGAGACAGGATGTCTAGTTTAATCAATGCAAGATAATTACATGAAAGAAGGTCTATAAAAGTGAGTTGTGGTAAGTGATGTTGAAGACAATATAGATTTGAACAGCCTAAGCACCCAACACACGTTGCAAAGGCCTGATTGCCTCTCTTGACACATTGTTTTCAATCTACATTTTTTAAAGACTTAGTATCAGAAAGAGCGAGATTGATCTTTGACCACAACCATACCATGCCCCAAAACACTTGGTGACACAACCATAAGGGAAGTGGGCGGGGGAAAGAACTTGACTTGTTTTCAGTTTTCCACAATTATTACCAACGTGGCTTCATAAGACATTCAGGTTAGAGCTTCGTTTTACAGGATATAGGCAATCTGTTGACCAATCAATACACCTATAACACGGATAGTTTATGGCTAGCTCACATGGCCTTCGGGTATATCAGAGATAGGATGCAGGCCAATTGTCAACATGGGCCTAGTAAAGGCAAGTCAGAAGAAATGCAAGGCTTTCAGATTATGGCCTTTTAAAAAATGCCTCCCACACCTGCCCAGTGCTGTGAAATGGATGACATCTGTCTTGTAAAAATGAGTTGAATGTGTGATAAATATTGCATTACTGTAAATGAGTTGTATTCTCCGCTTCAATGGTTCATAATAAAGAAAATGCAGATAAAAAAAAAAGAAAAAAAGGGGGAGCAATTGAAAAGGCCCACGCAAACATTCCGACACACATATGTGCAGGGAATAGTTGTAGAGATGAGCACTTGACTGAATCACGAAGAGTGGAACCCCAAAGCTGAATCTGGGAAAGATTCCCATGAGTCCCATTTCTAATGCAAAAGCCTACTTTCTATAGGAGAGGCTGTTATGGGAACAACCCCTCAGCCGGAGGCTGTTGTGAAGAGACAACTGCTGGGTTATAATAAACACAAACATATGGAACTAAATGCTCACCATTAAGTGGTCGGAGGTACTTTCCAAAATAGAATCATGTGATTATTTAAAACAATGTAGGAAGTTATTTGCAGATTAAGTTTTGGAAAATTGGACAGTGCTAATTGTTTCAGTAGGGTCAGTCTTATAAGTTGACTGTTGTACATCATAGAGGGTTTGTGCTGCTAAAGAAAACACCTACATGAGGATATTAAGAGTTTTCTCCTGCATTAAATGTAAACATCTAAAAACACACACATACTAGTGTCTGGGTCAGACAGTTGTGTTAGTGTGGCAGGTCACAGGGCACACAGGCATTTATCATTCAGAGCCACAGCCACTCCCCATGAGGCCTTTTGCTTCATGTGGATCAAACTGAAAACGTTTGAGATGTGTGTAGGCCTAGTACAGCATACATGCATTTGTCTGCCTGTGTGGATAAAAGTGCGTTAGTATGCATGTGCACTGTATGTGTATATGTTTGTGTGCATCTGTACAATTGCTTTGCTCCAGAGGTGGACACGAGAGGGAAATCCTTGCTAGGATGACAAAGGTGAAAGGACATTCTTGGTTGAATGAATTCACACAAAATTAGTCCAAGCATAAACAATCGTGATTGGTTTTAAGGTCATAAATTATTACAAGCAAGGATTTGGAAAAGTGGAACGGCACATGCTCAGTGAACTGGACCGCATCGACCATCTTTGCAAATCAAAATGTGATTTGATTCCCAGACAACACAAAGATCAAATAATTACACCTTTCTAACAAGTAGCAATTGCAAAGCTGCATCTCATCTTAACCCGTAAAATCTGTCCCAAAAGGTTTTAGTAACCTTTAATGATTGTCCATTCTGTTGTGTTAAGAAGAGAAAGAAATTACTCAAGTTTGCAAGTTATGTCTTTCATCTTATTGTAAGATGTCCCTGTGCTGTGAACTTCCAGATGGAATGCATTGCTGGAATATGTAAATGAAGAAAGGCAGCTCGAGACAAGGCTTTGTAAACAAGTACAGTGTGATATTACTCAATGTGATACAGCTCAAACGATAGACAGCGTCTTTTGAGTTAACTGTGGAGACGCATATGAGAACAGGGTCTGTACTGTATGCGTGTACGTATGCATTGACAACTGCATACAAAACCTCACAGACTCATGCTTTGCTTTGTCTGCGTGGCATGGTAGCATTCATTTCCAGTGGGCACGGCAGGAGGCAGCAGTACTGGCCTGTGACACTAAGGCTCGAGCAGCAGCAAACCATGATACCCTGCACACTTAACTGAGCTGTGAGGTCAGTGCAATGAAGACAAAACATTGCAAAACATCTACTATTTTATCGTACAAGCAGTGTTGAAGCTCCTGCATAGCTTATGGATTAATGTAACTGTTCTTATTTTCATCCAACAAATTGCAACCTCATTGTTTTCTGAGCCACCTTCCTTTGCTATAACGGCTGAAATATATGGCCTTACTGTGTTTAGCTGTTAATACAAAGACTAAATAAAATAAGAAAAGCTGTGAGATATTTCAATTTAATTCTTAAAATTAGATTAATTAAAATGTTTGCACACATTTTTTTGTATTTCAGTTTATTTCCTAAATGTGTGTTTTTGTTTGTTCCTTTGTGCTTCTTTTTTTTTTGACACATCTATGTTAATTTGAGTTGGTGCGCCGTGAGTTATTTATGCTATGTGAGCATGCATGTGAAAGCAGATATGTGAGCGCATGTACAGGAGTACGTGTGTTCGGGGAGCCTCATTATAGAGCTAAAAAGTGTAAGCATCTATTCAGCCTGTTAATTTCCCTGGCTGATGTCTCCTCCCCGACACAGCCTGAAGTGGCTCCACAGCGGCTCATCAGTCCCTCTAAAAGGCCTCCTCATTTAACCACAGTGCCTTATTTATTCTAAATAACATTCCTTTAAAAACAGAGGATGCAGCGTGCACAAAGCAAACTGTCTGATTAAATTGCTATGCAGGACCCCTTACTTGGTAAAAATTAATTTATGGAAAGTTTAAAAAAGGATTTTTTTTCCCTCCTCCGCGCGTACTCTTTTCATCTGAGTCGACACCAATTAAAAGGAAGGTTCAAGGCAAGGTTCATTAGATTAGAAAAGAGAAGAGAGGAGAAGGGGGGGGCGGGATTGTTGGAAGAAAAAAGGCTTTAGAGAATGAGGAGGTGATTTTTAAAATACATTTGGCTTATTAGAGAGATGGTGAATATTTGTCTCGTTACGGATGAATAGAGTTGCCTCAGTCTCTTTTGTTGGACTGCATTTATTACATCTCTCTCCTTCTCCCCTTTTCATATTTTCAATCAGTGAAGATCATGTTCAATAAAGATCCAGGTTTTCTGAGCTACAACACACATAAAATGTTACTTTTGAGTACTAAAGTCACATTAATGAAACATTTATATGTTACATCAAAATGAGTTTTTATTTGAAGACAGAGCGTTCAGTTTCTGTCTAAGCCACATTGAGGTACAAATTCAAATGTTCGGATTTTAATTGAGACATGTGAAAGCAATAATTCAATCAGCTTTTTACCATCTCAAAAATGTAGCCAAACTTATGTCAAAACATGAAAAACTAGTTCATGCTTTTATTTCCAGCAGGGTTGACAACTGGGTTGTTTTCACAGGCCTTCTTAAAAAGACCCTCAAACAGTATACAATGCAGCCGTTAAGAGTTCTTACGAAAAACCTAAAGAACTGACCATATTACTCGGATACTGAAGTCCTCGAGTCACAGAATTGACTTTAAAGCACTGCTGCTTGTTAAATCACTAAACGGGGCAGGGTATGTTTCAGCAGTACACCATGCTGCTTGTAATACCAACTCTCAGGACAAAACATGGTGAAGCAGCTTTTAGCTGCTCTGCTCTGGAACCAACTTTCTGATTGTTTCAAAGCTTCTCGTACTGTAGCCAGCTTCAAATATAGACTGAAAACCCAACAATTCTCACGTGGTTTATTTCTTAACTGATCTCTACTTCAACGTTTAGTTTCATTTTATATGAATTCCATTATCGGCTCACTTGTAAAACACTTTGAATTGCCAATGTGTATAAATTGTGCTATATAAATACAATTCCCTTGCTTTTCCGTGGCATTGAAAAATGCGTTGCATCCAATGCTCAATTAACATCATTTTCACCTGCAGAACCATCATAGTAACCACTCGGAAGGTAAATGTGGAAGATGCCATGGACAATATCTCCACTTAAATATGTTAAAGGTTAACAAGGAGTTTTAAGATATGAAACAGACGCATAATTCCAGTCAAATTCTTATTAGAACATGAAGTATAGTGTACATCTGCAAAAAATTGCTGCACCGATGAAAACCTCAAAGACACAGAAGTGTGATTCAATAAAAGTTGCAATCAAGAAGCTTAACGCTTCGGAGTGATTTTAAATAAAGATTAAGCAAATCACTGAATAAAGTACAAGTTGACTGTACGACATAACAGTTTACAACACGTGTCTAGATGGCACAGAGAGAAAACATTGTGGTACTGTATATAGGTATTCGGGCAGCCAGAGAATGCACAGTAGCCTATATGCCACATGTGGCCTGATTCCCCAAAGCAATATTACTTCCTTCCATATCCAGCCGTCTATTTGTTTACAGCACCTCAGAGGTTAAGCACTGCCCCGGGTATATTAAGGCAACGGCCCACCAACCCCATGCCTTACAGAGGTTGGCATCCTGATGTGCACATTTCCGTGCATCCATCATTATTTGCTCATATATGTACCTATAGCCAAGTAGTAAGCCTTGGGCTTGTGTCACTCTAAATACTGTTTTGTGAAATAGCTTCTTGGCTTGTTTGCAGCACGCCTTCCATCTTCTGTTAAAGTCAAATTAGAAACAAGCCCTCCTAAATAAAGATGCTTTAATGACTACGTCATCAACATCCACAGAGATGCTGCACATAAATCACAAAAAGATGACCACACAGATTATCTTTTTGGACATGTATTGTCATACATTTTGATTGTTCCTCAGGCAAAATGTTCTATTTAACAATCATCTGACAATGAATGTGACCTCTCTATGTTACCTCCTTCATCCTCAAACCATATGTTTTGGTTTCACTCTTTCTTCTCCATCTTCCTCTTTCTCAAAGTTGACCGACCCTTCATGCTGTCATCTGTTTCTACTCCTATCCTTTCTCTTCCACTGTGTGCATCGCTTCTAAAATTCCCCCTGGGGGTATAAGCATAAGGCATGCAAAGGTCAAAATCTCTCACTGTCATATTGCATGACTTAATGTATATCAAACACGTCTCTATACTTTAACACATGGAGTATGGATGTGACATCCATTGAGAGAGACTTCAAAAGGAGTGTTTGTATCCTCATCAGTGTGTATGCGTTACTGTAAAGTTTCTCAAATGATTCAGCTGTCACTTGTATCCCTGGAGGTGCATGGAGAATAAGAACACTCATTCAGAGGGAGAGAATGTCATCTTATAACGTGCAGCTAGTATAAAGTATCTCAGTAGCTCAGTCATGTCCAGGTCAGTGATCATTTAGCTAACACCAGCTAGAAAAGCATTCACACCTCAACAGGGAAAACGCCAAAAGCTTACAGGTGCTCCTTCGGCGAACACCCCTAATGCTTGGCTTTTCCCTTTTCTGTTTACAGTTGAGCATTATTAATAAATGACTAGGCATGTAGAAACCGCATGGTGAAACAGAAGTTGAAGCCTTTCAACTCAGTGCGGGGCAACCTGTGTGTGTGCATGAGTACGTGGTAAATATGCATTTATGCAATTTGTGTGTATGCCCAAGTTTGTTGTGCCCACAGTGTATTTGTCTGTTGGTGAAAAGATCCAGGCTGATCATGTTTCAGTGTAACAGGGTTTCAGTTCAGTGTCAAATCCCTCTGTGAGTAACTAAAGATACTTGATAGGAACACGGCAGCTGGTATGCTGGCTGTTACGCACACACACACACCTGCCACCTGAGTCGGTCAGTCTCCCGGGCTTTAAAACACACACACACACACACACACACACACACACACACCCACACCCACAAGTGAATCAGTACATTACAGCCTCCTTTATTTCAAAGAAAAAGTGTGTCAAACTAGTCCAAACATGAAAGACAAATATGACCAAGCAAGAGAGAGGAATTGAGAGATGGATCAGCAGGTGTGTGTGTGTGTGTGTGTGTGTGTGTGTGTGTGTGTGTGTGTGTGTGTGTGTGTGTGTGTGTGTGTGTGTGTGTGTGTGTGTACAGGTGAACAGAGGGTCAGTGAAGTACTCTCCATATGCCATCTGTCACATCAGCTACATCTCACACTGACATTTGCCTCCATTGGATAACAATGTCAAACCACCGAGACCCCAAACCAATTCATTCACCAATTCAGACGTTTAACTGACTAACTGGCTCATCAAACATGTTTTTATTTATTTATTGAAAGATGAGATGAGGCGAGGGTAATTACTGCTTACATGCTTTTAAATTGAGATGTATGATATGATGAGCCGTCCCTTGATGAATTAAAATGTACATCAACATTTCAACAAAGAGAAATGGCATGTGGAAAAAAATTAAGTGAAAGTTTGGAAAACTAGTCTCTAGAGTGTGCGACGGTGCAAACATGGAGAGAAGATAAGTGAGGGAGGGAGTGAGGATGATAGACAGAGAGATGTAATGGTGTGACCTTGTAAAAGCCTGTCATCACCTGCTGGGAGAAAGATTACCTGCAGGAGATAGCCAGAGCACCTGGAAACGCATCAAAATCCACCTCTCTCTACCGTCTCGCTCCTTTAACTACTCCTAAATGAGGAATATGTTACTTGCTTCAAATAACTAAACTCAATTAAACTAGAATAGAAATTACTCTGGTGGGTCCTCTGCTTTCAATAATTGGAAGCAAAATAACCCTACTGTCAATTACTCCTACATTTCATCCATATTTTTATCTCTCATTTCTTACTTCCTCTCCTCCACTGTAATTTGTTTTCATCTATCACACATTATCTCTGCAGCTGCAAAATTAAATCTAGTGTGCCTTATTGCTGTAACATTTGAGAGCAGTGTTGCCAAGGCATCAAGGTCATCAGACTTGTATTAAAGACCATTCTAAAAGCAAGTGTGCGTGTGTGAGTACGTGCGTGTGTGAGTACTGTGCACAGGTGAACAGATCAAGGGATGTGCAGTGTTTTCTTTTCTAGCTTGTGGGTTAGTGCCTCTGTAGCTGGACAAGTTCCAAATCTGCCTTCACCTGACAAAATAAAGGGTTCTTTCAATTTCTAAAAACTCTATAATCTACTATTTAATTGTATAATAATGTCGTTAAGTTTATAAATGACATTAAATTAAGCTTGCTTAAATGTGCCTTGTAATTGGGTGTGAATCAGTTACTGGTCTGATGTAGGCTACACTAAGCCTATATCACTTTAAAAAAGCAATAATTATTATTTGTCTGTTTAACAGATCAATCATTTTACTTTTGCACTTTATAATGGACATCCATCCTTAAATACATGTAAATATATAATAAATTAAACCTATTTCTTCTTGGTAAAGTGTTAAAGTAGCACATTTACCTTCAGACACGCTCTACACTCTGCTACAGAGGAATAGTAATTGGATTGTCATAGCTTATTGATTTGCACCCACTCAAACAGATCCAGGTGGAAGCCAGGCATGAACACGATCTGAACACAGTAAATAATCATACATCAAAATGAAGCATAAGCTCAGTAATGTCATATTGGTAGTTGGGACAACTTTCAAGTTTTGCATTTGCTTATTAAAGTTAAAAGACAACTTGAGACAACTCTTCTATTGTTTTGCATACTTCTCACCACGGCAACGAACAGCAAGTTGTGGAAACTGTAAATCTCAATGTAGTAACACAAAGTTCTGTTTTGTCCATTAATGCCGTCACTGGCCATGCTTTAGAGCAGCTTGATAAACCATAATGGGACTTTATAGGTGACTGACAATCTAAGCCTGTATAAAACAAATATTGAACGTGTAAACAAAAATGTGTGATACACAATAACCTGTGATTAATTTTGCAGGCCTGACAACCGACTGAGACAACCTTTCTCTTCCTGATTTGCTCCATCATCCCTCCATCTGTGTCCTGTTCTTATGATTAGTTATTTGTGTATTTATACACATCTGTGTGTCCCATTGTTCCTTGATGGTTCATCGTCAAGGTACCTGGTGTGGTCGTTCCTTCTGTGTATATCCCTGTTGATCCTGGTGTTACCTTAGCCTGCTTCCTTGTTTTGTTTTGTTTTATACCAGTGTGTACTATTCAGCTTTGTTTATTAAAGCTCGCTCTTTGTTTGCAACCTGCCTGTTGTGTGGACTGAGCTTACGTCCTCTTTTTAGCCCCACCGTGACACCATCTCTATGAGTGAGTAGCTCTGATTTATCTCGAATAGATCTCCCACTCATATCCTATTTGTGCTCTTCATCAGCACTGTTAATCTTTCTTTCTACTTTTCCATACCAATAATAAAGGTGGAATTGTTGCAGGAAATTGACTTCTTTGTCCACAGACCACAGTACTGGTACTGTTCCACTTACTCTTCACTGTTCAGTGCTACAATGGAGCAGGACTCTCAAACAATGATTGGTTACCTGAAAACAGCAGAAACAACTGAACCAACAGAAAGAAAGAAATGACAGTTGTTTGAATGTCTCTCCCTGCGCCCAACACCCAAAGGCACAAAGGCATGGTAGAGGTACTCAAAAAATGAGATAATGAGGAAAGGTAAAATGTTAATTGTAAAAGGCCGAACAGTGAGGGAAAGGAAAGATTGAATCAGCTGTTAAAGCAATGAGGTAGAAATTTGTGAATTTAATAAAGCCCAAGTGTGCATGTATTTGTGCGTGTCGGTCTTCATTTCTCTCCTGTCACAACAGTGTCAAGAAGGGTCCGGGGAGGATAAGATCTGGCCTCCCAAATGCCTGAAGGCGAAAACACACACTTCCATAGGCGCACAGGCAGCGGGGATATCAAGGGAAATAACTTCATACCAAATGGAGCATTTCGTGTTATTGATCAGGACCAGCCACTTTCTTCAGCTCATATTATCTGAGCACTATGAACCTGAAACTCACTATTATAATCTGTAAAATGTGTCTGTACATAGAATAAATCATCATTTTATACACAACTTAACCAATCAAAAACAAACACACTGTGTATGTGTCCGAAACACTAAGTCTCGTTGATCAATGAATCTCCGGCACACACGCATGCACACGTATGTGCAAAGCACCACAGAGACATCCAGGTGATTCATCACTAGCTGTGGAGAGGCATGATCTCCAAAACCTTTTAAGTGACCTTTGACCTCTTCAACAAGACCTTTCCAAAGGGTCATTGTAGATTTATCAACATAATGAGCATTACAACCACCATCACTCACTAATCTTCAGCCCTCTCCTAAAAGAAATATAATGCATAATAAAAACAAATAAAACCAACAAGGTCTTGTCAGCTTCCTGAAGAGAGTTCCCGTCTCAACATATTTCACCATTTTCTTATTACAGCTGACAGCTGACATCGTCTCTCAATCTTGCACTCCTGCTTCACTCTCTCTTTTGCCTCCGTCTTCAGTTCCCCGGCCTCGTCCGTGTCACATATTGTACCACACACATACTGTCCAAGTCTGTCACTGACGCTTAATAGGTAGTTGGCGATGTGATCTAGCTGCCCATTGCATCACACCCATGGTATGATGCATTGCTGTGACTTGAGTCATCTTCTGGTGAAACACGAATCTTTGCCACTCAGCCTTATTGATGAAATGAGAAAAAAGCTGCGATGGTACTATTGACGTCTGCTCTAATTAACAGCCTGAAGGTTCTGTATGACAGACTGATGACAGTGTTGTATCAATAAATGATAAGTTTTTGTTTATCATTTGGTGGTAAAAGGCCTCTCTATATAATATTTCCCATCATATAATATACAGCTTGTTTAGCTGAATTGTAAGTGTTACTGATTCAGCTTTGATCGTTTTACTGGGAGGATGGATAGCTGTAGTCCTGTGGCTACCGCTCTGTCGGAGCAAACTAGCACCTAACCTGTTCGCTGAAGTCACTTCACTGTCGTGGTGAGGTGTCTCCCCTTTAACACATACATAAACACTAAGGAGATACGAGTTTAATGCGAAAAGAATAATATCCATCATAAATGACAAAGTCGGGAATATCTTTTCAAGTATCCTATGGTTACCGTCTATTGAAATGTAAAGCCTCTTCCATCCTTTTCCAGCTGTTCAATCCAAGCCTCTTTGGCATCCTCATCTCTTAATAAGACATCAGTGTTTCCTGAGAAGTGTGAGAATCGCGTGACAAGTCCAACAAACCCCCCACTGAGGGATTTAGCACCCCTTCATTGCTTTAAAGCTCATACAACATGAGACTGACTCGCCAGAAGGAGAGAAAACAGTCACCATGAAACACTGGTAATCCTCTCGTATCATAGTGGGCTGATGTGCACACTGTGCTATGATATCTTGTTTCTCTGTTTTTTCCTGTCACTTTCAAATGTATACATTTTAATATAAGTCAGAAAGGTGTTATTTTAACAATATTCAAAATAAATTTTCGACTATAACATAAATTCTGTTATTCAAGTTTTTGAGTTGCATCAGCCTAACCCCTGTATTATTCATCATCTACAAACATCTTTCAGCAAAGAAAACAAGGGATAGGTTCCCCCTATACACTCACACACACCCGTTCACTGTTTCTCTCTCCAAGTCAATTATAGATGGCTGGTCTCATTTCCAGACTCATCCTTCCACAAATGTTTTAAAGACCCAATCTAAAACTGCAGTATGAGACACATGGTACAAAACACATGGGCCTTCAATTTGGCTTTCACTTTAATCTGATTGACTTGATTGTGGCACTCTTAAAATGACATGATATTCAGTACAATTCATAAGGTGATAACCTGAGTTTCGACTTTTCTTGCCCGTATAGCATTTCCTACTTTGTACCCTTATCTCAGTCACATTCCTATAGAAGTTGAAATGGCCCACATGATTGTCCTGTGAGCCAGAGTACTTTCATATGGATAAGAAATATAAAGTCTGCCCAATTTAAACTCAATCCCTTAACAAAAAGCAGAATTGAACTTGGGATTCAACTATGGAAACCCAGTTACTTGCAAAACACCAGGGTAAAAGGCCCCCCTTTATCTTCAATCCTACATTAACTTGGCCTCTTATGGTTTAAATCCACAATCGGGGATCAGCGAAAAGGCTGGATCCCAGTGGGGTGCCTTAAGAGCCCAGCCGTCTGAAAACATGAAAGGCCGGAGTTGTTTGTGATTGCTGTTAAGGTAGGTCTTATAAGGACAGCAACTATGTGACAGGCTGTGATTATCCAGCCATTTATTTAAGGGACCACTCATACACACACATCCCTAGAGTAACACAACAAAATAAGGACACCAAATAATAGCAGTTTGTTTTCCTGCAGGATAAAGCGTTCCCCTATTTGGGAGGAAAGCTTAAAAGGCAGAATGAGTAGGATTTGTGAGTTGACAACTCCTCCCTGGCTCACTGACACCAGAAGCGTACGGCCCCCGGCAGCGGTTAAGGTGCGAATGAAAGACAACAGATTCACTTTCGTTTTGAAATTTGCCTTGCTATTTTTGTGGGGGGGGGGGGGGGGGTTTTGCGCTGTGTCCGCCTTTTCTTGTAGCTTCATCTTGGATGCATGCTTACAATCCACGACTTGCTCGTTGTGTTGTTTTTTTTAGGAGGTTGACGCCCAGAAATGTCTCGAACACAGCAAAATAAGAAAATACAGGCAGAGGGCAGGGTCACTGAAGATACAGACACTGCCACACACTTCTAGTAAAAAAAAGTTAAAAAAAAGTCAAATGTATTCGTACCAAAAAGCCAGAAGCCCAAATGTTGTGTAATGGCTGTCATAAGCATCAAAACTCTCAATGTTATTTATCTAAATATCACGTAGGATAAGAGTCGCCGGAAGTATAAAAACATTTGGGGATGAAGTGGATGTTTGCCCTCTCCCCTTCCTAGTCACATTATATTAAGTTTTTCAAATGTATCTATAGGTGTTTGATTGTATAAGTGTGGAAAAAGGTACCAATAGTGGTACACACACAAGCATATGCAGAAACAGAATCCAGAGAAAAGGCATGTTTAACTAGATCTGATTGGAGAGGCTGTTGGCTCAGGCCTTTAGTGCCATACTGTGAGCAGGCCTGCAGTTTAGCAACATACCAACGGGTGCTCGAGACTTGGATACCAGAGCCCCATACTGAGCTGGGACCTGCATTCAAAGCCACTTTGTAGAGCAGATGTGACTTGTATGTGAGGGGAATTCCCCACACACACACACACACACACACACACACACACACACACACACACACACACACTGTGTGACTGATAAAAGCAGCGTAAGAATGTAAAAGGCATAAATATTTTTCTTTTGGCTACATTGGGTGTGACAGTGAAATCAACCACATATTTGAAATAACCCAATATTCCAGGACCTAAATTACTATACTATATACTATACTATAGTAGTGTCATATTCTTCAATTGTTGATGGGTAAATTAAGTTAAGTATTTTAAAATTGTGTGAAATTACAGTTGCCCCCCTTACAGTAATGCCAGAGAAAGGTTCAATGGCTTGAACAAAGATTCCCTGTACTACCGCTGTTAACGTTCTGTCCCAATAATGACTACATAATAGCATGACAACCTATGATTTGATATGTGGAAATGAGGACATAATAGCTGATCGTTTAAAGCTGATAGAAGCTGATAAAAGTTGAGTCCCTTAGGAACGGGGTTATTAGCCTATTAGCCTTTCATCACATTACATTCATCTCTTCTAATGCCTGCTTTGCCCTAACCTTTTCTGATAAAAGAAGCTTACAAAAGGTACGACTGTTACTTCACTTTCAGCATTCCTCGCACAAAATTGGGTCCAACTGTTTGTTGTTGCAGTTGCATGTCTTTGGTTAAGCAGAGACAAAAGTACAAAAGTCGAGCCTGACCGCAGGTAAAAGATTATCTAAAAGGATAAGTATGTTGGGTCTGGACCACTGCAAAAAGTCCTGTTAACAGGTTCATGCGAGTTAGATCAAAGCCGGAGCTACCCCTGATGGGGGATCTAACATAGGGACACAGAATGTTTCAGCACTGCAGTAAGGTGAATTATCCTGTTAAAGGTTCCTGTCTGCCATCTATCTGCATCTCGAGCACCTTCCAATGATGTATGATGTTAAAAGATGTTGAAAACATATGTAACAGTAAAAGTTCACCACATCAGTGGCAGCAATTTATGGAATATCAGATAGACAAATTTAGATTGAGACAGGGAACGACACGGTTGCATATAGTACACAGCAGCATACTTCTATAATAGCTTCGGTACAAGGTATCATGGTCTTTAAGGCACTGTCACACATATCCGTATGACAGAAACGTATGCCGGCGCATACGACATATCGGCAATAGGTTGATATAAATTAAGGGTAAGTTGTGATCGTTTGAAGTACGCAGACGTTACGCCGAACACGCCAGACATACGGCCCTGTCACACAGTTCCGTATGGCTGACATATGCCGGTGTATATGAAAAGTAGCTCAAAATGTGTCAGAGTCCAAATACGTCCAACTTTTCCACAGCGGTGTTGTAGCTGACGTATACATAACGTATACATAACTAATTATTATACATATGTCAAACATTGATAGCGTATCATTTACTTATTTAAAACGTATCGGAGCGTCTGGCCAACGGAGCTGGAAAAGTGCCATCTGGTTCACGTCATGCTGATGCTGGAGAACGGCTAAAATGCTGAAAGCTAGCTGTACTGTAGAAACACGTTTAATAAGTTACTCCGTCGTCAGGCATCATCTTAACATAGGGTAGGAATAGGTTATCCACTCGTTATCAATACATTGGCTGTAGGATTCACCGTCAGCCGACGTAGCCTATATCTAACGTTCCTCTAATGTAGTCGCGTAGGCATTCACATAGGTAAGTATTCACGTAGGTAAATATTCACGTACGTAAATATTCACGTACTACATTTACGTAGGTAAATATTCATCTACGTATTCCGTATTCACGTATGTCTAACATAACGTAACGTCTGCATATCTTATGAAGCACACGTCGGGTACGTCTGGTCATTTTGAACATGCTCAAAATATCAGAGTTCAACAACGCACCTCAGCGTAACACCGCCTGCTCTTAACGAATACTACTTGTACCTTACCTTATATCTACGTAAACCAGCGTGTTGCCAATGTTTTGTATACGCCATATTTTTGTATACGTTATGCATTCGTTGGGTATTCGTCTGATACATTTTGTATAAGTAAGTGATACGCTATCAATAGGTTAGACATGCGTATCTGTATATGTTCACTTTTCCGATCCGATGAAAAGTTGGACGTATTTGGACTCTGACAAATGTTCATATACGGCGGCATACGTTTCTGCCATACGTATATGTGTGACCGGGCCTTTACAAAGAATAAATCACAGATCTGACGAGGTTGTATTGGTGACAATGGAAAAGAGCGCCTGTTTTGACTACTCACTTCATACTGAATCACATGCCACCTTAAGGGATTTCACCTTACCATCACAAGAACAGAACACAATACGGTAGAAAACAGAAAGAAACTGCTTATAACGTGCTGCATAAAGTCTGTTTTATGTGCGTGATGTTTTATCTCACAGAAGTCACTAAGTCTGTTCAACTGTGACACATAGAGGACTGCAGTTTGTCACTTTGAAAACCATTATGTTGTAAAAGTGCTGGCAAATTTAACAAAATGAACACAGAACAGTACAGAAAGACATACCAGACCATTGCCTCACGCCCTACTAGACAAAACATATTTAGAAGTAGAGCACAGAAAAGTAGAGTACAGTTTAACTATGTTAAAAGCAAGGTCGTGTACGGGCCATACTCGGCCTTGGTGTGGTTCTCACACAGCCCTGGGCTCACTGAGGCCAACACAATCAACTCTGCTGCGTTCTCTCTACCTCCCCTCTCAGTCTATGCGTCTATTTCCCTCTGTTTCTGTCAGTCTGTCTCTCCCTCTCTCTGATTATGTGTGTGTCTGTGTGTACCCCAAAATGTAGGCTAATGCCCTGTAGACCTGACAGATTAAATGCCAATCCCTGGGTTGTACCAAAACCAGCCCCAGGCAGCAAGCTATGCGAGTGTTTCATGTGTATTGTATGCGTGTGTGTCCAGCCGGCTACAAATCCATGCCTGTGTGTCTGCTGGACTGGGTGAGCACAGACGTAAAACAACTGCCCTTAGTAAACAACTCTAAAAAGGTCACTGCAGATTTCAGATTGTTTATACCTCGCTGTCATGTTCTGATGAAAAATAAACATTTCTGGCCTAAATGTCACTTTCGGTGTGTCGGTTCATTTAAAGCAGCATGCTGTAAGCCACAATAAACAGCTCCATGCATTATAAACGTTGTAAAAAGAAAACGCGTCAGTTGGCCATAAAGCAATGGACGACTTTTGACCGACGCTTGGAAGGACAAACTAGAATAATATATATGTATGTGCTTGTGTGGGTGAGCAGTGTTCATGGTTTTCTGAGATCAGTCTCTGATCTATTATTAATGATTAATAATCATCTGACAGATTGCAGCATTTGGCCTTCTGAATTCTGGGTTTTGGAAAGAGTTGTTAATGCTCTCAGACACCGGTTGAAACATTAGGGCTGTGGAACAAAATATGTACATTTTATTTCAGGGTAGATTTTCACTTTATTGATTTTATTTGCCATGCATGACCTTTGGCTCCGGTAAATATGTGGTCAGAAATCTATGACATAAAATCACTTCCCCCAACTTGAGTGGACATCTTACTAATCAACAGATGCAGCCATGGGCTATAATGCATATTCACCACCTGTAACTCCATTATAAATATATGGTATTCAATTAGAAACTGATAATTAGAGAACCTCATTTTAGCATTTATTTCTCTACAATTAAAATGTAACCAAGGTTTGTTTTAAAGGGATTTCAATTTAAAGATTTTGTTTTTGAGCTGTCCCGTCTAGAGTTTAGTTTCGTCTTGGATTCTTGGAATTTGAATAATATTTACTCACCTGTCCTTTTTAAATAATTAATAAATAATAGCAACAAAGTACTGCAGCAGAAAGAAACTGCTTTTGGGATATTATCAAAATACTAACAACAATCATAACTAAGATCCAATATCTTATTTTTCTACTTTAGCTTTTTCGTGTGACACTATATGGGCCTATACCCTCTGTGTAAAGCAGTTAAAGCAGCTCAGTTTAACAAAACACTTTAGGCAGACTAAAATCAATGGCCCTAAATTTGTAAAGCAACTTCTGCTAAGACAACACTGAGCCAACAATACTGTCCTGTTGCCGAGGGCCATAATATATATTCATCACCCAGCCTACACATCTGTTATAAATACACAGTATAAGAACAGCACATACACTTTGGACTTCTTCCAAGAGTTCAGTCCGTGTGTTGTGTGCATCTTTTCTATTAACATTAATGATTTTTCTTTCTTGGGGTTGGGTTCATGAATATCAAAAATGATATTGAAATGAATGTAAATATAATGTGGGAAATGGCGTATTTTGAAATCCGAAGTACACAACTCCGAGTTGGGTTCTAATTTGTTAAGCAGACATTCCCTTGATCATACAAATTACTAGAGACAACCAAAACACACACACACATGCACACACACACACACACACAGCAATTTAATTACATGCTGTTGAGCAACTGTTTCTTTAATGTATCTCTGACATTGAATTACGCTATAGATTTTGGCATTTCAAACGCACGCACATGCACACCCAAATATCCATACTAATTGACTTTTTGGCATTCAGAAGCTGCTCTATTAGCAGTTTATGCTACTTGGTGTGTTTCTGCTGAAGAAGTGAACAGCAGGGCAGAGTACGCCATCTCTCTAAAAAAGAATCTGGAAGGAATCCCATCTCCCACACATGTCGACTCACTACTGCATGATAAACACAGTGATATAGAAGGCAGCTTGATTTCATAATGCCCAGGGCAACGGTTTAGAGAAGCAGTACAACGCAGCAGCAAGAAAGCTTTCAGTAAACCAATTAATTTACTGGACTTTCATATCGTCTTAATGATCACAGATTACATCAACAAAACCGATCCTGAACCTGGCCTAAGTGTCTTTGAGAATCACGCACACGGACTAAAGTAACCTTAGTTTACAGCTTGAGGGCCAATCAATTTGTCGAGTGGTTTTTTAATGCACACGCAGAACATATACACTCCATATGCAGATCTACTAGCATTCTCCCAAAGGGTAGCTGTGCACACCAGCCACGCGCGCTCCCACAAGCTGCCTGGGCATCCATCCACCTGACAAACCCCATACACAAAAACAACTCCTTATCCCACACACTTGGCATGGATGCCAACTAAGCCCCAGTTCTCCAGAAGTAATAAAGCGTCTTTTCACTGCGTCTCTCCAAACTATGATAGAAGACTGCTGAAAGCCCCTGTGCTTCCATTTTAAACCCCTTAACTCATTTATGAGGACACTGATTGTTACTTCTGTGACCATGCGCGAGTGGTGGTTGTACATAATGTCCCACATGCCGCTGCCATGGGGAATATTTGTTTTACAAACTGATGTACACACAACATATTAGTAAAATGGGACAGCATGACAATATGCGCCACAAAGTGTTTTCAACATACACAGGGCCTGGGTTAATTCGGTAAACTAAGCTCAGAAAACAGCAAAACACGGCTTGAATTCCCAAACACGTGCATTTACTGATCAGCCTCAAAACACAGATCTCAAAAAGAAAATGTATCTATAATGCCCCACATGCACAGGTATAGAGTTAAAACAAATCATTTCAGATCAATCTGTCCTTTACTTCCTTCGGGTCTCCTTGAACATTAACTTGGTGCAGTGATAAAGTCTGACAGTATGTTTAATGATGGAACAGCGAGACCCACAGTGTAGCACAGCTTGTTAGTTTACATGCAGTGCGATGGCCTCCATCTATGTCTCCAAATAGAGGAATCAGAGAGGTGAGACATACACATGTACAAATCAGCAGACAGCATTCAAGGTTAATACATTATTACCTCTGAAAGTCATATCTAATGGAGAAACAAACCTCTACGCTTTTATGTGGAGACATTTTTGATAGGAGGAAAAAACACAATAGAAGCCAGGAAGATAAGGGCCACAACATAAAACATTGTTTTCATTAATATTATACTGATACCATGTATATTGATATACATCACTTTTGAGAGGCCTACATTAGAGAGTATGTTAATATACATTTTAAATAAATAAGATATTGAAAAAACTGAAAAACTCTTTTCATAAAATTAAATAGTCGTATATACAGTACACCGTACATGTATATTCAATATTGAGTGACAGGGAAATAAATTGTAAAAATATTATAAATATAAAACCAGGATCTTAACCTCTTACAGTGTGCGGGCCCGCACATAAACACGCATAACTTAATATCTCGTGCAGCTCATCACGGTTCAGACACATCATGGTTTTAGCGCGGGCTCTCAGCATTAGATTGACACTTCATTTGAGCCAATCGGAGCTTCGATGGGTTTTTTACAACCTTCATGAGCCAATGAGTGTCAACTTGATAAGAAAGTGCCCACCCACTTCTTTTGTTACAGACTGACCCTGGACCAGCTCAGCGTCCTGGTGGCGCGCGCATCGTATAGAAAACGAGCGCCTCTTTCGTTAGATGCGTCACTTCCCTTGGTTTGTTTTTTCAAAATTAAATGTATTTCCAAAATAATATTAATTATTTATTGTACAGAAAAAAATACAAAAAAACATTACAACATTAGAAAGAAATGTCTTTATACTTCACTTACTCTGTGTGATTACTACTAACAGGGAATATGGGTATATAATAGTTATTTAGAAATGAATAAAGATAATATTTATTAACAAGACTAGGGTGAAGTGAGAATTTCACTAATGTGAAATTTAGCTGTGTTTACCTGTGAAAGGTTTTTACTATGAGCAGCATATGGCAATGCACTGCATACAATTATTGGTTATCTTCTTAGTTGGACATTTTCTCAGTAAACAGCTATACAACATCTGCCAACTGTCAACTTGCTCGTCAACCTTCTGCTGCTAAACATTAACTTTCACCCTCAAATAGCCTAAGACTTATCTAAAGTTAACATTTAAGATTTTTACACATTGAAATAAAAAGACATTTTTAAGACCACTAGATATGAGCCCCTAGTCTGTGCAAATGTGTGTGTGTGTGTGTGTGTGTGTGTGTGTGTGTGTGTGTGGTACCAGGAGGTGCAGGCATAACGGCCAGCGTGTGACTGAGCACGAGGCAGCCTGTACGCCTGCCTCCTTCTCATTTTTTTGTCTCTGTCGATCACATGAAGAAAAGCCAGAGAAAAATGAGGGAATAAAAAAAACGTGGATTTGCTTTGAACGCGTACCCCCTCATTTTGTGTCTCCATCATGCAAGCAGCAAGTGATGAAAGGCGAAAAAACTTTGTGTGAGTGTGTGTGTGTGTGTGTGTGTGTGTGTGTGTGTGTGTGTGTGTGTGTCAATGAATAGAGCATTAATTGCATTAGCATTACAGCTGGTTGATTTCCAGATAAAGAAAAACTCTGGCACTAACAGGACATTTTCGAAGTCCTGACGTGTGTTAATATTTTTGCGCCATTCAATTGATAAAATCTTTGCTTGAAAATTGGATGAGAGAAAAAGTGAAAGAGAAAGCGAGCATGAGGAGACGGTTGAGGCAGAAAGACAGGAAGATTGCGCTGATGAGGTTATCCATGTGAAATTGTTCACCCTTGATACTGGAATATTTCCTTATAATAAGTTACTGTGTTCTGATGATTCAGACATCCAAAATGTAAAGTGTGACATGAGAAATTGTTGCTTTTCGCATTTAGCTAAGAATGCAAATCATCTATAAGAGCCAATCAACTAAGAAGCCAACAATTTGTCATTTCAATCATGTCAGACAACAGTGCTGTTGCAGCTATGATGTTATTGAGGCAGGAGGGATTTTAAGGTGTCCAAATGTACACAAAACTCTTCAGGCGGGAACTGAATGCTCATTCCTATGTTCTGCTAGAGGTTGAAACAGCTGTGGATAAATAGTGCAGCGCTGTAATGATTATTTTCATTATTTATTAATCAACAATGTACCAGAGCCCAAGGTAATATATTTAGATTGTTTTGAGTGCCCAACAATTCAAAACTTATAGAAAATCAATTTACCATTATGTACGAAAAAGAAAAGCAGCAAATGACATATAGTTAAAGAATGTGTGGTGTGTGGGGTCATTTGCGATGTCATTTTTAGTAAGGACATTTAAAGCCTATCAATATTACTCTTAATTCAGTATGGATTTACATTTAATTTGCTTTTAATATCGTATTAGGATATAGGTATATCTTTTTATATCAATCTAAAAACAGGTTTTGCAGTTCCTGAATTTGATCATGTTTCATTATGTAAGCTCTTTATGTTGGACTCAAGCAACAGTAGCAAGTGCAGATTTGTGTTAACATGCAGTTGCTCTAATGGTGGGGGGGAAAAAGTGGATTATCTGGATTTGACATTACACTTATCGATGTTAATTAACATTTAACAGGAAAATGAGTGACTACTTTTCCACCTCATACAGTGGTGGTGTCTGTAAAATATATCTGACAATAGTGGCTGCAGCAAACAAGTCAATTTGATCACTTAAAAATATTACTCTTATTTGATGGCATCTGATTTCTGCCCCCAATCCATAAATATCCAGAGTTATTAGCTGAAGAGAATCTTAAAACTCTTTTCGAAAGCAAATTCCTGATTTTCACATCCAGTCACACCCAGTGACTCCGTTCTCTAACTTGCACACACACCCGCCAGGTGTGTGTGCCCCTGATGGATGGAAATTAATCAAAATGCAAAACAGTTTCCATCTTAATTTCTCTGTGTTTATGCAAATATGTATTTTTTCTCTCTCACTCTCGCTCCCTCTATGTGTGTGTGTGTGTGTGTGTGTGTTAAAACAGTGCAGTGAGAGACCAGTGAGTAGGTGGAAACTGACTCAGGGAAACAAGCTGAAAACATCACACACACACACACACACACACACACACACACACACAGTAAAAATGTAAAAGGCATAAATATTTTCTTTTGGCTACATTGGGCGTGACGGTGAAATCAACCAGATCTTTGAAATAACCCAATATTCCAGGACCTAAATTTCTTTACTCTAGTAGTGTCATATTCTTTAATTGTTGATGGGTATGGAAGATGTAATTATTCTATTTGAATTTTGAATTCTGATTAAATCATTTCAACTCATACAAAACCTGCTTATGAATTTGGTTATGCATCTTGATATAACTTGCAGTCCTACAGTTGTTGTTTTTGCATCTGCTATCATTCCATTTCCAGCAGCCAATCAAACGAGTCCTGATAGATTTATTCCACCACAACAGATGCTAAAAATGTCAGCTGTTTTGTTTCCATGAATAACCTAAAACTCTTTTCTACTGGCAAGATAAAAAAGGAAATCGGAGACGAAGTGTTTGTGTGGAAATGTTGTGTTGGTCAGTACTTGATTGAGTTTCTGAAGTGATCCTCTGCAGGGTTTTTCACAGTACAGCTGTTGAGCACCCATAGGTCTGCGTCTGTTGGGTCATCTATAGAAGGAGAGAAAGTAGTTCACATTTTTTATGACATAACCACAAGCATGACTTTATAAAGAAAACCAATATCTAACCAATCAACACAACCACAAAGCAAATAGTATAATGAGGTATTCAACAAAGCATAGGGAATTAAAATACAGAACTACTTAATTGGTCTCTGGCATAGGTCATTCGTGTCTGAAGCACACAATGGTTCATCATGTCCTCAAAAAGTCACACCCAAATGGTCTCACATGGATCAGTAATTTTAACCAGACTCTAAATTGTAAAACAAAATTGAAATCTCTTTCAAAACCACAACAGTCTCCTTCACATATAATAATATCAAAATAAATGTTCACAGGTATCTAATGAGTTTAGGTAATATATAAGTACACAGGTATCAGATTTGAAGATTTGAAAAGAGTTCTGCATGCTCTTTAATTCGTTGTACGTATGCGTTTGGTGTTATAGTTGCTTGTACCTGTCACTTGTTTGTTTGTTTGTTTGTTTGTGTTTGTTCCTAGGGCTTTGAATATGTTGCTTCAGCTTCCCTCTGCCTTGACTCATAAGTTTATTATTGTTGGTTATTTTGTATTATAGCAGCTCCTGAACTGTCTCTGTAACACACAATAAGGTTACACGCTGGATTATAAAACTTGTGTTTATTGACTTTGAACTTGGTTGTTGTGCATGGCATCCGCAGTCATGGAGATTTGTACTGGCAGTTGCAGCTAAAATGATTAAGAAATGCTTCTGCCCCTTCACTAGTATTCCTATTCATTTCGCTGTTAGCACCACACTTACATGATCAAGCAGAGTTAGAATATTGAGCAAAGACGTTCATTGTGATCTTTAGACCAGAAACTGTTTCAACTCAAAGGTTACTTACTGCTTACCCTATTGCCTATCTTCGGCCCTTGACTCATTGTTACTTGACAAAGAAGCTTCTGGAGTGTCTCACATAGCGGCTACAAGTTGGGCAGAAAATAAATAAAACATAAATTACCACCTATGTTCTTTAAAAAAAGGTCAATTTTGACATTACAAGTAACTTAAACTAAGATGGTAATTTACACGTTTAATCCACACGCACGCACACGCACACACACACACACACACAAACACACACACACACGCACACACCAGTGCATTGCTCCTTGTGATGTTAAGCTCGGCTGCAGCTCAAGACGGTGGTGGCAGGCTTTGCATGGCACTGCCAGGAAAGCTGTCACACACAAAGACGCACATAATCGGGGGGTATGGCAGGGCGGTGGTGGGGAGCTAGAAGCCTGCTCCTTTACGCCACATTGAACCAGATATTTCACTTAGAATCCACTTCCCTGCTGCAGTCAAGCATACACACACCCCACTCACACTGTATTTCCTGCAGTTAACGTGATACACATCCGCACTATAACACACACAGCAGGTCCCAAGAAGCGGAGAAAGGAGAGATTATCAACCACACCACACCACACCTTGCTTTAGGTAAACTCTCCTTCTCAATCCCTAACACACACACACACACACACACACACACACACACACACACACACACACACACACACACACACACACACACACACACACACACACACACACACACACAAAGACAAAGACAAAGAAATCGGTAAAGAGAAGAAGTCCTTTCACAACATTTAATTCACAATATTTTAGGCATTGAACTCCTATTGCATGTTTAAATATGTTAGGACTTTTAGCCAGCTATATAGGGTTTGGATATAGAAACTAAATCCATTAAAATGTGAAAGCACAGTACTGCTTTGAGGTGCGTTTGCTCATTGTATTAGACAGTAAGCAATACTAAATGCTCATAAATACAATAGTGCAGCGGCAGGTCTTGTAAAAGCACTAGAATAATGTGAGTCACACGGGTAGGACATGAATCGTGTGTTGGCTTTTTGTTTGAGCCTTTGAGTGTTGTGGGGAAATCATTTTTTAGAGGGACAGGACAATAAATAGTAAAGCCAAAAAATACAGAGTAATCCTAAAGCTGCAAATGCAAAACCATAAAGTGTGTGTGTGTAGGGGTTAGAGAAAGAGAGAGAATAAGTTCAGCTGGCAGAGGGTGCCCATTATGCCTACCTTTATTTGTCTAGGCAACCAACACACACAGGACTAGTGGGAGTGGTCTCAGCTGTGTGGTTGCTGTCTCCCATGTGTCCCGAGGGAGGCTTTCCAGACCAACAATAACATGCTCTCCATCAATTTAACACACATACACACACACACACACACACTCTCTCTCTGTCCCTTGTTATTTCGGTCTTCTACCCTTCATCCATCCACACACACACATCAGCAAAACAATCGTATCTACAGAGTCAGCACAACTTACCAGTGCAGTTACACACTGTACAGTAAAACAATGGTAACATGCCTCAGTGTGTTTGTTTTTCTCAGCTTCTTTTTTGCTCAAGGGTTTCTGAATCCAAATAAACCGCCGCATAGACATTAGTGTAGCAACTGACTATTATTTATATGAATCCACTGATTTACTTCTTCATTAACAGATTGATGATATAGCGAGTAAAATCTTAGTAGTTTCATAATCACATTAAACAAAGCTAATCTTTTCATTTTTCGAAGGTACAAATGTTTGGTATTTTTAGTTTGATATTTAACTAAAGTCAGTAAATGTCAAACTATAATTGATATTTCATTCATTTGATTAATAATTCCAGCACTAAATTAAATAGCAATCCCATAATTCTTGGGGATAGTTTACTTTTGCTGTGCTCGCCCATGACACGTGTTATACAACTAGCTCTGGTTCACATGATCTTCAAATCCTTGTTTTTCTTCACTGAAGCAAGGCAGCCAAGGACTCTGTCCAAATGCCCATACTAATGACTAATTTTCTGGTATTTGTAGCTTTAAACCTCAATGTTCCTTTCAGTTCAAGTGAAAATGCAAAACAGCTGTTCTTGATCCAGCATAGGATCAGCATATCAGATACACACTGCAGCAAGTACAACAGTCCATCCTCAGCCTGTGGCAAAAGGTTGACGTAAACAACCGAGCAACAGAAATTGAGAAGATCTTTCACAGTTCACACTGGTGGCAACCACACGGGGGCGTGCTGCCAGTAAATTGCCGAAGCACAAGCTACATATGACAGAAGTCCTCTGTCAACACCTCAAAAGTTTCACCTTGTTTTAGGTATGGAGAATACAGCTTTACTCATTTCTAACTCCAAATCTAATATTTTAGACGGCCCTGGATAAGTGGTGTTTTCAAAGTAGTATTAGGACCCTGGGGGCTACAGCTGTGGTACGATTGTGTTTGTTTAAAATGTCCACAATTGTTGGAGTAAACGCAAAGAGGGTAATCTGAGCACACAAGGGAGTTGAGTGTTTTTGTTTTAGCAAGCCTAAAATAAAAAACACATCTCTGACAGGAAATAGTGGCTGAAGAGGAAATATTAAAAGTCTGAGGGTAAATGGATGTGTGCTAGCCGGTGACATTTTCCCACATTTACTGTTGCAGGGACACCAACTGGATGAAGAGATGAGTAAATGCAGAAATAAACACGCTGTTTCTGGGGGGCGCCAGATAGTTGTGGAGAAAAAATACTAATGATAACATTTAATTATTTTTACATATTTTATGGGATAGAAGAGGAAATGAGACACTGAGTCGCCAATACCGCCAATATAATTTGTGCTTAGCTGTGGGACTTACAGTAGTCATGTGACAAAATGTTGAGACAACAAAAAGCATTAAGCATCAATCAAGCGATCAATGCGTGAGTATTCTGGGGGGTTGAGAACCTCTGCCTTAAAGGGCAGAAATTACCACTTAAAAGAATATTCATTGTGACAAGGAATATTAAATACAATTTCTAATCAGCTACCTTTCCCTTTTCATAATTCCTGATTTAACTACAGACAGTTAATTTATATAAATAAATAAGAAGAAATAAGAAAGGATTTGTCTATGTCTAGCCATTTAATCACAACAGTACCAAAAATCAAGCTTAAATGAATGCCACAGACATTTTGTTTGGCCCAACCTATCTCCAGCAAAACCATCCTTCCTTTGAGTCTTGTGTTCACTTATGTGGTGTGAAATATTATCAAACTGCATCACCTTGCCTCCATCAATGTAGACATTGCTGCAAAAAAAGCCACTGTGGGGATTGCGAGTCTGTGAGTTTTCTAGAACGAGGAAAATTGCAAGAAGCTTTACATGGTCCTGATCGTAGAACCAGGATCGTGCAGCTCAAAGTGAATCCATTGTAATGAGATGCTCACTCCGCGCTGACATCACTGGATAATTAAGATATTTAGTCAAGTCAGATAACTTTTGCGTGGTGCCTACTTTTCAGACAGTGCAAGCAATGTCTAATAATGCATTAACAGAAATGTCCCACTGAGGTGAATTAGAAGCCAAGAAAAAAAATTGATATATAAATATATTTTTAGATGTGTACACACACACACACACACACACAACACACACACACTGTGGAATTTAGTCATGAATACACTGGTGCATAAGACAGCGGACAATGTAGCCGTTAAAAGGAAAACATTAAGCCACACACACGGTAAGACTGTATTTTGAGAGCCTTGAGTCGATATACTTTTAGGGAACTCAAGTTATTAATTTATGGGTTCCAATGTGTGTTTTTCTGTTAATCTTTTCATCAGTGTGGGAAAGTAGCCTGGGGTAACCTTTAATGACTCAGCATTTAGGTGAACATAAATTCCTACCACGTGAAGAAATGCAGCTATTGGGAAATCTCTGGAAAGTGAAATTTGCATAAGATTTCCAAAGGTATGGAGATGCAGCCAATGACGAGGGAGGGATTTGGTTATTTTTGCAAATCATGGCCATTAGGCAATTATGTGAGAAGTTGTTAGTACAGAATGTGCACAAAAACTGTTGACTAATCTTTTATCTGATGAAGAACAGGCCCAGAGGGTAAGACAAGCATCCTGGTATGTGGGTGAGTGTGCATCTGAGTGTGAGAGAGAGTAAACGTTTGTGTGTGTGTGAGAGAGAGTAAACGTTTGTGTGTGTGAGAGAGAGTAAACGTTTGTGTGCGTGAGAGAGAGTAAACGTTTGTGTGCGTGAGAGAGAGTAAACGTTTGTGTGCGTGAGAGAGAGTAAACGTTTGTGTGCGTGAGAGAGAGTAAACGTGTGTGTGTGTGTGAGAGAGAGTAAACGTTTGTGTGTGTGTGAGAGAGAGTAAACGTTTGTGTGTGTGAGAGAGAGTAAACGTTTGTGTGCGTGAGAGAGAGTAAAGTTTGTGTGCGTGAGAGAATAAACGTTTGTGTGCGTGAGAGAGAGTAAACGTGTGTGTGTGTGAGAGAGAGTAAACGTGTGTGTGAGAGAGAGTAAACGTTTGTGTGCGTGAGAGAGAGTAAACGTTTGTGTGTGTGTGTGTGTGTGTGTGTGTGTGTGTGTGTGTGTGTGTGTGTGTGTGTGTGTGAGTGAGTGAGAGTAAACGTGTGTGTGTGAGAGAGAGTAAACGTTTGTGTGCGTGAGAGAGAGTAAACGTTTGTGTGTGTGTGTGTGTGTGTGTGTGTGTGTGTGTGTGTGTGTGTGTGAGTGAGTGAGAGTAAACGTGTGTGTGTGTGAGAGAGAGTAAACGTTTGTGTGTGTGTGTGTGTGAGAGAGAGTAAACGTTTGTGTGTGTGTGTGTGAGTGAGTGAGTGAGTGAGTGAGTGAGTGAGTGAGTGAGTGAGTGAGTGAGTGAGTGAGTGAGTGCATACATATGCCCTGTATTACACCTGCAAACTGTCTGGAATTCATAGCCTAGTGTTAAGAGGATGCAAAGAACAAAGATACAAATAAATAAGGGTTGCAGGGTCAACTTCAGGCCTAACTCGACTCCCCGCCGGGCCATCATGGATCTTTCTTTCTTCTTTTTTTTAAGAGAGCCTGTGTTACGATGAGTATGAAGTGAGCAGTGTAGTTATAGCAGTAGCAGTGTGTGTTACAACTCTGCAATAGCCAAGCCAAGCCAAGCTAGCGAAAACTTCGGCCAAGGCTCATGATGGGCTGGCCTTTTAATGTAGACCAGCTATTCTCATTCACAAGCCGCTACTCTGAGTGTTTGCGCTTTCTTTAGCGGAAACCCTGGACATGAAGTACCCATAATAAGCTAAATAAATAATCTGTAAGAAAATAAAATTAAGAATGAAACAAAGTTAAGTTTAATTTTTTTCTTTTAACTATCTGGGTTTAATTCCCTTAATACAGGTCATTCAAAACATAGTATGCAAGTATATTTACCAACTCCCCTATAACAACAATTAATAACAATAACTGTTTATAATGACATAATTACTGCGTAGTAGTAGTAGTAGTAGTAGTAGTAGTAGTAGTAGTAGTAGTAGTAGTAGTAGTAGTAGTAGCAGCAGCAGCAGCAGCAGCAGCAGCAGCGGAGGAGCATTGGGTGTACCTTAACCTACAAATATATCCGATACACACTCACACATATCAGTGTAATAATGACACTATTTCACTCAATCTGCGGCCCACAAATGACAAGCCTGTTTTATCCAATACAAGAAATATATTCCATTTGACCACTGCACTACAGCTGACCCCCAAAACAAATTGTTTTTTGGGTATGTGTGTTCGAGAGTTTCTCCAATAAGGAATTCCACCCACAGTTGACCCCACTATGTGTGTGTGAGAGAGAGAGTACAAGTATTGAAGTGTACCATAGCGCAATCTTTAAAAGAATTCCCACCAACTGACCCAAATAACTAAATCTAATCTATGAGGTTTACTTCTGTGTGAGAGAGAGAGAGAGAGAGAGAGAGAGAGAGAGAGAGAGAGAGAGAGAGAGAGAGAGAGAGAGAGAGAGAGAGAGAGAGAGAGAGAGAGAGAGAGAGAGAGAGAGAGAGAGAGAGAGAGAGAGAGAGAGAGAGAGTGTGTGTGAGTGAGTGTGTGTCTCCCTAAATTCACCTTGCAAACAAATCATACAAGAGAGACTGGGATATTGGAAAGGCAACACCTGGGGTCAGTGTGTGTGTCTGTTTGTGTAACAAACACAAGGTCATACATAACACATTTCAATCAGACTACTCCCTATGGAGATGTTGGGAAAGGGGTTATGGGAGCAGGTGCATGCATTAAATAAGTACGTATGGAAAGATGGACAAAAGAAAGAAAGAGTGAGAGCGAGGATCAGATGGCTGCTTCTGTATATAAAAAGGCAGACAGCAAAAAGGATTAAAGCAATAGGTAGGACAGACAGTCATTGAAGAGGGTTATCCTGAGAGAGGAATAAAAAGAGAAAAATTAGTGAAGTGGAGGCAGGTGAGTCAATACAGAAATGGGATTTAAGGATGACCAACAATGTGAGCAAAAATGAGAAGGAGACAAAATGAAATGTGAAAAAAAAGGAGGAGAAAGTGGTGGAGATGAAAGTGGAAACCCAGAGTGAATAGAAGGGGATAAGAGGGAGGACAGGGGGGGAAAGCAGCTGGAAAGAGAGGAGTGGGGGAGTGTCATCAGTAAGTATCCTGCTCTGATCCGAAACAAAACAGTTGTTACATCATAAAAAAACATACATTTTATTGCTAACATATTTTAGTGCACTTGCCAGGTCTGTGTGTGTTCACCTTTGAAATTATATAAATATTTTGCTACACAAACGCAAATAATTATGTATTCTGCTGCATTTGCATATTATGTCTATCTACCCACAGGTGTGTGCAGCACCCCACAGAGAATCGGAGGAGGCTCAGCTGCAGGGTCAGAAAGCAGAGAAGCACGCAAACAATAACACACAGAATGGGAATAAGGTCATTTCCCTGAACTCCCTATCCACTGTATGCAGATGTGGAAATTCGGAAGTGAAAACTGTCTACAATAAATTCAACTCGTTTGACTTGATTGTCGTTTCCTGTAAATAGACAAACAGCTTTTCACACTTAAGTGTTTAAGGGTTTGTTAGTTATTTTATTAATCTCTTTTCTTAAAAGTTTGTTAAAACTATTATATTTACTTACTAGCTGGAATTAACCTTGTGGAATTAATAAGTGGTCATAAATATTTAAAAGTGTTGTGGTGCAGATGCAGAAATATAAAATGTGTACTTAAAATATAAATGTACTATATATAAATAACATATATACACTATAAAATATATACATTTAAGAGTTCTTAGAGTGGAGTTCACATTGCTCAGGAGAAAAGTTATTTTTGGTTCAACAGTTTGACGGTTTGGGGAAAGAAGCTGTTGCAGAGTCTGGTTGTTCTGTTCTTTATGCTGCAGAACCTCTTGCCAGAGGGCAGCAGGGAGAACAGGCCGTGGGGGTGAGTGGGGTCTTTTAGAATGTTCTGGGCTCTGGTGAGGCAGCGTTTATTAGGAGTGTCTCTGATGGAAGGAAGAGACGTCCCGATGATCCTCTCCGCTGTCCTCACCACTCTCTGCAGAGACTTCCAGTCTGAGGTGTTGCAGTTTCCAGACCAGGTAGAGATGCAACTGGTCAGTATGCTCTCTATGGTGCCTCTGTAGAACGTGGTGAGGATGGGAGGGGGGAGCTGTGCCTTTTTCACCAGTGAGGAGGTGAGAAGGGACCAGGTCAGACTGTTTGTGAGTTGCACTCCCAAGAACTTTGTGCTGTCTGTAGTCTTCACTGCTGAGCCGTTGAGGAGGAGTGGGGGTCAACAATGATCTCTTTTGTTTTGTCAACATTCAGGATCAGGTTGTTGGTGTGACAGCAGTCTGTCAGATGTTTCACCTCCTCCCTGTAGGCCAGTTCGTTGTTGTCCCTGATGAGTCCCACCACAGTTGTGTCGTCCGCGTACTTCATGATGTGGTTCGTACTGAACCTGGAACAACAGTCGTGGGTCATCAGGATGAACAGCAGTAGACTCAGAACGCAGCCCTGTGTGGAGCCGGTGCTCAGAGAAATGGTGCTGGAGGTGCCGTTTCCAACCCACACATGCTGGGGTCTGTCGGTGAGAAAATCCAGCAGCCAGTTACACAGGGGGGTGTTGAGGCCGAGGGGTCCCAGTTTTCTTACCAGATGCTGGGGGATGATTGTGTTGAATGCTGAGCTGAAATCCAGGAACAGCATTCGCACATGCGTGTTCTTCTCCTCCAGGTGGGCCAGGCTCAGGTGGAGTGCAGAGGAGATGGCGTCCTCTGTGGAGCGGTTTGGGCGGGAAGGAAACTGGAACAGGTCGAGATTGGGGGGAAGTATGGAGATGATATGGTCCTTTACCAGCCTCTCGAAGCACTTCATGATGATGGAGGTGAGTGCTACCGGCTGGTAATCATTCAGACAAGTGATTGGGGATTTTTTAGGCACTGGAACAATGGCCTGGTCCAGCGAGGTGTTGAAGATGTCCGTGAGGACATGGGCCAGCTGGTCGGCACAGTCCCTCAGCAGCCGTTCTGATATACTGTCGTGGCCCGCCGACCTCCGGGGGTTAACTTTCCTCAGCGTCCTCCGGACATCAGCTGATTCATTGCAGTTGTGTTATTTAGTGCCTCAAAGCGACCAAGTGTTTGTTGAGGTTGTTGAGAAAGATTGTGTTGTCCTCACAGGGTGGTGGAGCAGCCTTGTATCCAGTGATGGTCAAAATTCCATGCCACATGCGCTTTAATTGGAGTCATTAAAGAAACTCTGGATTTAAATAGATAATAGATAAATAGATATAACCCAACCCCAAGTAAAAATGCATCTTTGCACGCTGTTACTAATCACAATGTAAAGTATGCTATGTGAATATGGAGTAGTACGCTGGATGCAGGAGTCTTTGTGCTTTATTTTACTTGATTAATCACTTTAACAGCATAACAGAATGTTTTTTGATTTTTTTTTCATAACATCTTTATAATGCCAGGAATGTGGGTCTTAAAATCAACAATGTAGGAAGGCCTGCACTCTTGACTCAACGCTTACCAAGAAGTTTATATCAAGTGTGTACGGCCAAGGTAAATGTAGTATACATGGGATTGCTTTTGTACTTGAACAATTGATATTGTCCTCCTCAATTGTGACACAAGACCACAGAAGAACAAGTGCTATTGCTTAATAAGAGGAAGTTAAGGTGCAGTTGCTTGCATGTGCCAAGCCAGTGAGAGTAAATCAAATGGCTGTTAAAGGGCATCAATGCTGGAAAATAGGGCCATGGTGTATTTTTCTTTGACTCCACTGGCATGCGTGTGTTTAAACAAAAAAACAACACTGGTTGGTACAGTAAATAGAGGGGGCACAGCAGTGCAGTGGTTAGCATACATTGCATATACTATAGGCTGCATGCAACACAAAGTTAGATTTGGCCATGACTGGATCAATATTAAAATCAAGAAGCAGTGCTATAATAATATATGCTCAATTCTGTAAAGCATTCAAGCAAGATACAACCAAGCAATGAATAACACAAAATGAGCTCTGCTATATCTTTTTATGCCAACAAAAGCAAGTTTTCCTAGAATTAGAATATTGGCTTTCAGTGGGAAGGTTCTCAAAATGCAGAGTAATATTTAAGACTAAACTATCTAAATGCACAGAGTTGGATTCATAGAGTCAACCAAGGACAGAATGGCATTTTCCGCTCCAAATTTGAGAAAATAAGTTTCCAAAGATATAACCTGAGGGGAATAACGATGGTTGTCGGAGTCGTTTCAAATAACAGTATTTTACTGGAGACGCCAGAGTGTGAAAATGTAAGCCACATACACAGTGGGAGGTTAGAAGAGATGGGTGTAATTCTTACAGCGTTGTTAAGCTCCTATCAGCATGCTCCTACCTGCTATTTTATCACAACATCGTATAACTACCATCGTTCTTTTACTCCTTTTTTCTTTAATCAATTCTATTTTCTTTTTCCCCACATTACCCAAACTTTATATTTCACCTCCTCTCCCGTCTCATTTTACCACCATATATAACATCCATTCACTTTAACTACGTTTCTCTCCGCTTTCTTGTGTCATTTGCAAACCCATAGTTGTCACCACATCTCTCGTCTTTCCCAATTTCTTCCACATATCAAATATCTTCCTCCTTTCTTCAATTTCTACTGCACCATCTAATGCCAATATTAACTTCAGACCTTTCTGCTTCTCATTTTTCCAACACCATCTTAAAATGACTGTGTCCTCAGCTGATCAACAACTTATACAGATGATGATGGCCTAGTGGTACAGCTTCCAAACAGAACACCAGAAGGTTGTGAGGGCAGACTACAATTTGCTTCACTATTCCCTTTACAAACACAGTAAAATGTGTCTACTGTAATGAATGAAAGGCATCAAAATGAAAGCATGGATAATAAAGGATCGTTTTACTCTTAAACCTATCCACAATAATTACTTGCTTTAAAATCAAAAAAATATGTTAGTATATGGGCAATTACAGTATGTCATATGTTCATCTTGACTTCTGTACTGCAATAAGGCTGTATTTGCAAAAACGGTTCATTTACAAAGTCTTACAGTAACACATTCCACTCAGTAATTGGCATTGTGATCCAAATAAATTAAATGCTTGTGTTGATGTGATTGCAATCTAAAATTAAACAGCAATCTTGCTTTCTAGCATTATTGAGCTCCCATGGTGATTACTCGGCAAACAGATTTTTTTTCTCCCTGCCAGGAGAGTACTTAGCATTTCTAGTTCTCACTGATCCAGCATCCTGCTTGGGTATTTCAGGCAGTTCATGGAAGTTCACTGCAGTCAGATCTTGTATATTTATGTAGGAAAGAAAACTCTGAAAACGGCGCTTTCCAAGCACCATAAACCTTTCATACAGGCTCCTTTAACTCACTCTCTCTCCCGACGATAGGTATATCATATATAACCCCACTTGTACTGCTATACATAGACTGTGTAAGTTATATCTGTCCCTAGTGGAGACTAGCAGATAAGCTATACAGGCATATTCAACTGTACAGAAGAACAAGGCAACAAGAATGAATGGACATGGTTGTACTTGTTGTCTCTGCAGTACACTGGTTCTCAATCAAATTTGGATTCAATTTCCCATACTGTTCGGCTCCATACCCTATGAATCCATTCGGTCATTTCCCCAAACTACTTCAACTAAAACAAAGTAGCTGAGCGATTGAGATGTGCAAATTTTCCAGACCAAAGAAATGGATCTATGCAGTCTCTGATTTCCCTCTGGTTTTCAGGCCTGGTAGATGATATATGAGGGCAGAGGCAGAGACGTCTGGGTGTGTATATGTGTTTTTGTGTGTGTGCAGTGTTTGAGTGTGAGTGAGAGAGAAAAGAGAAAAGAGGCAGACAGCAAGCCCTAGGGGTCAATATGATGCTCCTGGTGCTTCACACACAGACCACACCATGACCCACTTTCCCCCCAATCTCTCTCTCTCTCTCAACACACACACACACACACACACACACACACACACTTCTGTCCCTTGTTATTTCGGTCTTCTACCCTCCATCCATTCTACCCCTCCATCTCAAACACATCATCTTTCCTCCTCCACTCACACACACAAAAACATACAGGACATGCTGACCTTGGGAAACAGTGCAGTGATGGTTTATCGGGGTAAACATGCTGGGGCAAAGGGGTGGCTTTGGGGTGAATGGATACACTTGACTGAGCTAACAAGGCCTGTCTGGCCTTATTGGCTGACTGGACAGCTGGATGCCAGGCTGACTGGCTGGGAGGACAGGCGGACTGGAAGGCAGGGTGGGGCAGTGACCCACTCACAAGTGGTGTGCATCACAATCAAGTCAAAATACTAAGATCTCAGGAAAGGGAGGTTTACTCAGACATAACGTGATCCAACCATATTTCCTCCCTTTGTCAGACTGACAATGACAATAATTACTCTACGTCTTAATCTCAGCAATAGAAGTGACCAATTGATGCTAAACTGAATTTATTTATTAGTGGCAATCCACATTAGAAATTAGAATTTTTGTAACTTTATAATTCAATATTCATTTTTGGGTTAACAGTAACAAATTGTTAGCGTTTGTGTCATTGCTGCAATATTTTTACAGTAGGCTGCCAATATGTCCCAAATGAAAACAAACACAAAACATGTCCTCACTTAGTAATCCGCTTTGTGGGCAATGGTTTCTTGTTTGTTTTATCATTAATATGAGTGCAAAAGCAGTACGGACTAAAAGACTAGGTAAGTTAAAACATAACTTGGAGGATGGGATTAATTATTATCATCTTAGTTGGTCACATAACACTCGTCTTATATTTTTTGAAAATCATGATGAAAATGGCTCACTAAAGAAAACAGATTGTAAATAATTCTGTTCTCTGGATGGTGAGATGAATGCAGTTAAACTTTTGAGTGCAGTTGAAACAATTATAGTTTGATTGCAATATACAACACTATTAGACTATTACTACTGTGTGATATCACACAGTAAACATTATCACATATCAAAACCAAAGGTTTTTTTGCCATATTGTTTACTGATCGTCAATGAGCCATGTTGGCCGATACCGATGTATTTATGTTTGTTATTATAGTTGGTATACAAGGCTACAGACTAAATATTTTAACCAAAGTTAGCCCTAAATGCTTCTAAATGTTATCCTTATCCTTGTCATTTATGGTGGTTATTTGCATAAAATACACAATTCAAATGATTTGGAAATAAATAATTGTATTTATTTAAATATTTGCTTTGATTGTAAAAAATGTCTTGGCAGTAGTTACCGTGGAATTTTCTTGCCAAAAACAAAAATTTACAAGACTGGCATCGCCCAATACTTTTTACTGAATGAACTTGAATGCATTATAAGATAACTTAATTTAAAATCTGTTATCGTTAGCTGACAACTCCGCTATTCATCCAAGCAGGACTGTGATGCGAACATCTTAAGTTAACTTTCCTAATGCTAATTTCAACATGGATTTGTTGTTCACACCATCAGGGAAAAACTAGACGCATCAATAGTAAGTTTACTGAATAAAGAATAAAAAAAAACTAAATCTTGCTGGTTTCTTATTGAAGATCGGCAACTAGAAAGCATTGATGCCGATGAGCCCATCATATATTTTTTACTGAATATTGGTTGATGACAATCGGCAGCCGATCAATGGGGGAGGAGGAAAAAGAGCTCAACGCTGAGCCACTGTCACAAACCACTTGGTTTTAATGGTCAAATCATAAAATAAAGAAAAAAGGGATATAAAATAAAAAGCCTTTTTTTATCTGTATTACTTTTCGTGAAATAGTCACAACACAAAATGTAATGCCTCAAACAATATGCATCTATGTACATGACTGATCGAGCTGGGTAATAATAATAATAATATATTTTATTTAGAGGCGCCTTTCAGGACACCCAAGGTCGCCTTACAGTGCATTTAAAAGTTAAAACAGCTAAAACAAAGACGGAAAACAAATTAGTCAAACCGACAGATAAAACAGACAAGACAAGAGTGTGGAGTGACTGAGTGAAAGGAGGATCTGTGATAACAAGTTGCATCATTACATGGAATTAAGAAACAACAACATCTAAGGAATAGACTAATTGTAAATTTGAGAATTCATTACAAATCAACAAAATATCTGTTATGATGAGTAACATAGGGCGCTGATAAACCGGCCAAGATGTAACGTCTACACTCACTCAGATATGAACGAACACACATTTTCCTCAAGCATGTGTGAGAGTGGGTGTGTGAGGAGTGACATGTTAGGCATGTTTGATTCGAACAACAAGACAGATTCTCAGCTGATAACATTTCTGTCTAAAAGGTTCCCTCTCTTTGGGGAATGTGTGTGTGCCTGTGCCAGAACATGTGTGTGTCTCGTGCGTGTATCTGTACGTTTGCCTCACTGACGTGGCAAATTGTGAATGGGCCTTAGAGGACTTACGAGTTTCACCTCCAATCACATTTTACAAGTGAGCACTCACACAGGCTCACAAACACTAAGACACAGACACACAGAGGGGCCTTGGGGTTTTGGCGGTTGGTCTATCCGTCTAGCAGGGTGAGCAACTACTCAGCCGTGGATGATAATGCAATCAACTGTCATTAGAGGGATCACACACACACACACACACACACACACACACACACACACACACACACACACACACACACACACACACACACACACACACACACACACACACACACACACACACACACACACACACACAACTATTTATGATTATAGATAAATAAGTCATTTTTGAAGCAAAAATGGAAAAGAATACTGGCTGTAGCTTCTTCAATGTAATAATTTACTCTTTATTTACATAAATTATTGTCAATTGAATATCTTAAGGTTTTGCACTATCAACAAGTGCAACAAAACATTTGAAGAAAGGACCTTCATTGATTGATAAATGTATCCAAAGATTAATTGATAATGTAAATAGTCATTAGTTGCAGCCCTAAACAGAATTCATATAAATAACCAGTTACTAAAAAACAGAGACATACATATGAGCAAACACGTATATGAACAGCCCAAACACTGCACAAACACACAACTACATCTTCCATCCTCATCGGCAGTTAATCTTCTGATGCAACTACAGAGCAATACCAGCAAAGAAGTGAAACTAGGTGCCCCAGAGACCCAGTGTACAGGAATAGTGTGACAGCTCCCTGTCCTATTGGTGCTGCTTCTGCTGTTTTTATATAGTTTTTTTATTATTCCTGGTTACATACAGGCAGAGTTGGGAGGGTCATCTTATTGGGTTACTTATTGAGGAATATCCTCTTTCTGTTTACACTGCAGTGTTTCACCATTGTCTTGGAGGGGCGCTGCGCCCCGCGAACGGAGCCCCGTGCCCCGTCTGAAATTCAAGGTGATTTTTTCTCGATTTTTTTATTCACAACTCACTCTCACATTGACAGGTTCTCCTTTAATAAATAAACTAAACGCTTATGCTATTGTTCTAATGTATTTGCACGCTTCAGTTTGTACTGTCTACTTTGCGCATTCACATTCTCTCCTTCGCTCCGTTTTGCGAAGGGCGGGGCTTCGAAGTTGACACACACACACACATGTGCGCACACATCTACAGAGCGGAGGAAAGGAGAGGAGAGCTAAATAGACAGCACCCCCCCCCCCCCACAGACAATTGTAATAACACATAAATTGAGTGATCAGAGAGCTACAAGTGACAGATAGTAAAAGGAATCTTTACATTGCAGTGTATTCAAATTTGTCAACTATGGACAGTCTTTTCAAAAAGCTTAGTTTTCAGAAGTGGTAAAAATTAATATGGATAGAAACTCAAAATAGAGAGAAAAGGATGTATTTTCAAACGCATCCGGATTAGTGTAGACATCATCTAAAATGTCATTTTTTACACTTCCTTTCTTTTCTTTCTCCCACACACACACGCTCACCAAATATACCAGACTGCAGTCCTCTCAGACTCACTGGGGGCCTTGACGGCATCTTTCCCATATCAGCTTAGTTAAGTGGCAGAAATTCACAGCAATGGTTCTTGTAGCATGTGCATAATCTACTGTCTCTTCTCAGAGACAGATATGGCAGTGTGTGTGCGAGTGTTGCTGTGTGTTGGTGTGTACTAAGAAGCGGAGAGGGTATGCCAAGTTAGGCACAGCAGGGGCCCACCATAGCACTCACGCCAACAGTTTGACAACATCTTAAAAACATCTATTCATTTGGGATTTCTCTCCTGTCCTTAACAACTCTGAGTCCATTACTGTTACTGAGGAGTGGCAGAGAGAGACAAAAATGAGATGGATGGAGGGCTAAGAGAGAGAGAAGAAATCCAGAGAAAGAATTTGAGAAAAGGAGAGTTGGAGCAGTAGTGGAGATGCAAAAAAATATTTGCAAGACAGAAGAGATCAAGAATTGGAGGTACAGAAATGGAGGCAGGGGCTGAGTCTGAGGAAAGAAGAGGAAAGGAGGAGCATGGAAGAAAATGATAAAGCTGCAGAGAAACAGACAGAAAGAGAACAAAACAACGAGGGTGCGCAAAGGAGAGACCGAGCATTAGAAGAATAAGTGGGAGTATCTCAGTGAAAAATGGCAGGCGAGCTCAGCTGAATGTGGAGCAGGAATGATGAATGCTGTGAGGCAAGCCAACTGCTAATTTGGATGGTAGAGGCTGGAGTCAATCTGTCTCTCTTTACATCGGATTATAGAGACAGTAGAGTGCACCTGGGTCAAGAAGGGGCCCCACTCTTAGACTAAAAATTGTCGAAAAACCTACTGAAGTGACAATACAAACAGCCATTACCTATCTGCCTACACTGACCAACATTAAGGCACATGTTTCCATTGGACCAGTGTTTATAATCTACTGGAAGTGTTCAATATATTGTTAAAGCCAGAGAGCAGTGGCAGTTCAATCATTTAAGGGGGTAGGAGAAGTGGGAGGTGTGCGTGTGAACTGGATAAATAAATATATTTCAGGCTTCTAAGTTTCGACACAATCACTACTAAAGAAGATTAGAGGACTTTGTATGGCACATATGGGTTGTATATGGAGAGAAAAAAGTAAAACAGAGGAAAGTAATGATAAACATCTGGCAGTAATTTCCTTTGATTTTAAATGTGCATTAAGTGTGATTTATTGAGGTGCATACAGGCAGGGGATGGAAACCAGGCCTAAATAGATTTTTGCCATTACACGTCTCACCTTGCATAGATAGGATGATTTGAAGCCTCAGGTTCATGCAGTAATTGGGGCCAATCAGTAGTCTGCAGCTCAGACAGAAAACCATTATGATCATCAGTGCAGGCATGAAAAGATATTTCACACAGCGAGAGAGGATTATTAGAGTCAAGGGCACAAAAGTCAGTGTGTCTGGGAGAAAGAAGGGCCTGGAAGGTTACTGACTGACAGAGTAATATACCAATGATTTCACTTTTACCACACACCTCACAGTGAAACATGGCAGACTCTTTCACCTTCTAGATGGAGCCCAGTGTAATTGCCTTCTTATTATTAACATGATTTGACTGTCCACATATGAAGTTAGCATTTAGTCTGGTTGGAGATGGCGGAAAGTCAGAACTGACAAACTAAAAGTGACACAGTCACACTTTAAGTTTATAATTCTGATCTAAAAGGAGAGTATTTAGCCTAATGCAGGCTTCTGTGGAAGGGTAAGCAGAAGATAACTGTCTCGCTGTCTCTAACAACGTAGATGGAGCTCAGGCACATCAGAAAATTGCTGAAAAGATGCTGTCAGAGCTCTGTGCTCTCGGAGCAAAAGTCACGTGAAAAAATGCGTTTGCAAATTAACCCTGTAGCAGTTCAAAAAGCAAAACATGACAGATCTACTGAAAATATATTTTTTATTTGGCCAAATGTATTGATTCCTTATCATTTCTAATTCTCTCAGCTCTAGGACTAATCAGAAGATCAGTTAACTACTGTATATAACATTTAAACTGTGATAGGGGCTGAATAATAATCCGAATCTCAAACGGGAAGAGTGTGTACCTCAAAGCCAACTGTCAAAATCATGCACACCATGGTAACCACAGTCAGTTCCCTATTTCACAACAGTAACAGACTAGACAAATATTGACACACTATTTCTCCAACATTACGAATGTGATTATATTTGCTGTTTGCCCTAGGAGATGGCAGTTTATATTCAATGAGGTGTGTGCTCCTCTGTGTGAGTGTGTACATGTTGAATTTTAAGTTCAAAAATAAATGGGCCATAAGAAGAACATACGTCAATTTGCTGTGTACACAAAATAATGTGTTAGCGGACGCGTGTGTGTGTGTGTGTGTGTGTGTGTGTGTGTGTGTGTGTGTGTGTGTGTGTGTGTGTGTGTGTGTGTTTTCATTCCATTTCACCCGCCTGTCACCTGGAAGAGAGACGAAGAAAGAGAGAAACAGCTGTGTAAAAGGAAAAACTAGGAGCCACCTGTATGTAAAAGCTCACCTGTCCTGGGAAGAAAATAACACAAATGAAAGTGAAGTGATGGCAGATGGAACTTTAACCTTACTTAATAGTATAGGGTGTAACTGGGAGGGTCTGTGGTATGTGATCATTAAAGAGACAATACCAAGAACCTATTAGTTGCTATTGTTTGACAATACTACTCACTGAACTAGCCTGTCCCAAGATTCTCATGTTTCACAAATATAATAGAATACACACCATAATCTTCCCCAATCCTGTTCGGTCTGCTAATTTGTCATACACCAATTAGAGAAATAATAATTGGTCATATTTAATGCTTGCCTTCTTCATTTTGCCAGGTATAATGTAGAGTTCAGTCATTGGTCAGCAATTGAAACCCAAATAGAGGTCCCTCATAAAACAGACACATTTAAAGTATTGAAAAAGCTAAAGACTATACTACAAATCAAAGAACCAAATGCTTACCACTCTCTCAGTTGCTGTGCGTGACGTTCCTTAGATTGTTAATGTTAAAAGGCTCCACGTAAAGCCCTTTTTAGACATGGAATACACATCATTGCTGGCTTTACATCTGTTAAAGTGATGGCATTCAGACATAGGTATTAATGTTCCTTATCATTCAGACATGACAGCACGTTTACAGAATGAGCTGCATGCCTACATGAGCAGAGGGAGAGAGAGGCAAAGAGAGGGGCAGAACAGCTGTGAGTTGAACAAGTAATGCTAGTGAGGAATAAGTGATTTTTTTTTTGTTATCTCACAGGCTGCAACACAAGTGGTTTTTTAAACTTATTTTGCCATTTGAGCCATAATTATTGACCTTAATGAGATTGAGAGACGCTCGCCACTACTTCAAACCGTAAAACCACATTATTCAGTTCAATTTAATGTTATTGAATTCTGTTGCGTGTTTTACTGTATAATACTGACACAAGCATTTACTGTCAGGACGTTAAATTGGGACTGTTAAATCTTACTTATATATTTTTCTGGATATTCATCCATGCTCTTGGCTTTGTTAACCAACTGAAGGAGAGAAACAGAAACAGTGAAGCCCCCCAGCCTACATGTTTGACAGGATGATAAGTATGCAACTCTCAAATGTACGGCATGTGCTGATGTGATCAGTGTCGTGTGCAATAAGTCTGCACAGCCAGTAAGTATATCCAATTCCTTATGAACTGTTAATAGCCCACTGCAATACTGAATCGCTTCTAAGATTAGGTCTGTAAAGTTTAAATGGATTTCTTTGAGGAGCTCAATATAGAACAGTTGTTTGTTCTAAATTAGAGAACTTACAAAACAAAAAGGAGCCTTTTGATCAATACTACTGGGATAGGAAGGGATGATGGGATGTGGGAAATCTGGCCAAGTGATCACAGAAACAAACACACAATTTTATTCTCTCCGCGCAAAAGCCGTTTGCATTAAAAGCATGTTGCCTGAGCTTGGCTTTGCAGCTAATAACCTTTTCACATATTAACGCTGCACATGTAAAGCGTTCTAATTCGATTAATAGTAATAATTAGACCTTCATCTGCTTTTTATTTCTGGGTGGAATTAAAACAATTTAGGTCATCTGGCCCCTTATTCCCAGATCCAAGCTGTGGGACATGCAAATCAGATGCAAATGCCACAGAAAAGTAAAAACTAGTTATGGGCCCGGGTAATAAATACTGAATTTAGCCTCTTGGCATTCCAAAAACAGCCAGTTGGGGTTAATATGCAAATGGTATGCAAATAGCCCAGACGCAGAGAGCTTTTACTTTTCTGATACTGAGAACATAGTGGGGGTTCCTGGTGGCTAAGCAGGCAGAGGCACACAACATGTCGCTATGATGTTGCAGCTTTGAAGCCAACTCATGTTGCCATCTCCAGACAACTATCACACATAGAAGAGAGGGTACAGAAGAATTTTGGAAAGGAAAGGGAGACAGGAGAAAATATGTATAAGACATTAGATAAGAGGAGGATGAGAGAGGAGAATGGGAGGCATGGCATATCATTCTAAAAGTATACCCTAGACAAACAGTAAGAGTAAAATTAAAAAATGTGACTGTGGGAAGGAGGCAAGTCAAATAAAAAGGGAGAAAGGTTGAACATGAGTCCAAAAAAGACAAGGATGACGATACCAAAGAGAGAAGAAAGTAGCTGACGACTTGGTGACAGAAGTAAAAACCAGGAAAGTTGCAAATAAATCAGAAAAATTAGCCATGAGAGACACAAAGTGAGATATGTACAGGAAAAATGATTATATATGGATGAGGAGGAAAGATAGACAAAATGTGCAGGGGTCTTATGACTGTAGTTATGAATGAATCAAGCTTTAAAAAAAAAAAGGTCTCATATTAATAGTAATAAAAAGTGCTGAAACACAAGAAAACCTCAAATTTGATTCATGAGAAATTACAACAGGCATCTCGATGGCTAATCCTGTGGAACTGTTGGAAGCATTTTAATAGCACAAAGCTGCCTACAGCATATGTGTGTGTGCATCTGTTTGTGCACACATACGTGCTTGCTTGCATGTCTGCCTCCATGCATCCGTGCATGAATGCATTGGTTAGGTGGGGCGAACATGAAGCTAAATCCCAGAGAATGTGCCTCCTAATTAATAAATCATTACAAAATGGAACAATTTATAATGTTTTCTGTTGTAAATAATGTATGTCTTTGTTCATAGTGTTAATAATTGGTCTGCTTTTCCCTGGGACAAAAATAAAAAACAAAAATCTGCAGTACCAATACAAATAATGGCAAGGAAAATGAGCAGGGGTGGGGGGCTGCGCACACTGCGGAAGAACACACACACTCCCTCCCTCTTTCTCTAAAAGATTCCCTTGAAAACAGATGGCATCGGAATTATCTGATGTCCTGTCACAGTCTTTTTATATGCTAATCCAGCTCCTACACACATCCGAGTCTCTTTAATCAGATATCAGGTCAAAGAAGCTAAATCAAGCTCAGACAATCATGCTGCCAGCGTATTAAAATACACTGAGACAGGTAGTCAGACAGAAATGTTCAATGCACTTATCGCTATGAGACTAAGACAACGTGTTGAGTTAACATGGTAAGGGTGATGTTGCTTTCAGCACTTGAATAAACTGGTAAATTGGATAAAGTGTTTCTGAAACACTGCATCGCAGTTAAATATTTAGCACCATTACAAACTTTCTTTGCATAATATTGACTTATTTATCAATATTTGTCACTGTCACAGCTGGAGCCCCATTGCTTTGTGTTCTACTTAAACTCAGTTGCTGAGTTAATTTAACAAACTACACTTAACGCTAAAACACTTAAAACTCCAGTTGATAAAAATTCAACACTTCCTGCATGTGCCTCACACAGTAACTATGTTACAGAGGGAAGGCAGTGACAAAGCACAAAAAGGTGATCAGATCAGTAAAACCACGAGTTCAAATACTTTGCAGGTTGTATGTAGTAATCAACATGTGAAATTCCAACCAGGGAGGACCAATGCCTTATGTCTTGTGGACATGCAGACGGCAGCGTGGGTGGGCTCTGATCGTGCTGTTTTTAGCTGTACACAATGTTACATTAGGCTGAAATATTGAGTCTAAATATATACAAACAGAACAATATATTACTATAAAAGAATATTGTTCATTTGCTTTAAAAGTTTAAAGCAGGGGCAGATATGTGTGGGGCTGATGACTCACTAATCATGTGTGCATCTCCTTGAGCTCAAAATGACCCATTTTAAAAAAGGCCACCAATTCGCTCTCTTCCACTTTCCAATGTTAACAGTTCAAGGAAAGTTCAAATAAATATTCACATTATTTCATTTATAAACTGAGGATGCCGAAGCATTACTGATACGTGACCAAAGAAACGGGAAAAATTAAGTTGAGAAATATATAGGCTGCGACCCGATCCCGGATAAGCGGTAGACGATGGATGGACGATGGATGGAATATATAGGCTTCTCATAACAGTCCAGGTCAACCATTGATCAACTATCAGCCGTAATATCATGACGACAAGAGTAGACACATTCAAACCACAACTGCAAAATAAATTAAACACAACAAAAGACAAAGACCACACACACACACACACACACACACACACACACACACACACACACACACACACACACACACACTATCAGATCAGATATCAAAAGGCAGTGTCTGTCTGGAAGATTAGAAGCGCCATCTGTCTGCCATGTGGAAAGAGTCGGATTATCAATAAACTTCACACACTTCTGTACGTGCATGCATCTCTGTGCTTGTGTGTTTGATCTAGCCACTGGGTATGGGGTGAAAATTAGAGAGGCAGAAACAGAAGCACAGAATAAATAAGTAAACATAAATAAAAATAACCACTTCTCCTTTTGGTTGACCTTAGAGAATTCTTTTAGATTGAAATCCACCGAGCCTAGCGCCATTCCTAGGGGCTTGGTCCTAATACTGCAAGGTTTAATAAGAGCCTCAAAGAAAGAAGAGTCAGAAAATGTGAGTGAATGCCAAAAAGTGGTTGACGAGATGGAAAATGAATGAAGGTGTCTGTGTACACACACCCCTTCAAGCTAATTGAAGCACAATTATTACTCGTCTACACCCTTTCTCGCAGAGTGGACAGCAGACAAGCTATTAGACCTATAACTTGTGGATGACCACACACAAAGGCAGTTACTTATATTCATTCACAATTTCTCTCTGGTCAAGCAAGTTCCTTTCCGATGCTTCCAGTCAAGTCATCTTTTCTGCTTGGTGATCAAGGTTACTTTGTCCGCTGATGATTCAAATTAACACCACTGCTCAAATCATCCGCGGCTTTTAAATCCACTTTATCTAATATCTGTGCTCTCACATGGAAATCTAGCAGAGAGAGACAGAGACATAAGTAGAATTAATTTATTACAAAGGACAGACGTGCACACACACCCAAGCTTTGCTCACACACGCTGTCTTATTAAAATACTTGTGAGCATCCCTGAATTCTTTAACCAACCTAAGTATTCTCATATTCATTTGTTCAAATTTCTGATGGTCCTCACAAAACTAATGAATTCAAACAACACACAAACACTCATGCTCTCTTCACTCACAGGTAGCCAGGGCTTTCATTTCAGCAGGTGGCCTCATATAAAAGCACACACACACACACACACACACACACACACATCACCCCTGCTTTCCATTTCAGCGGGTAGTCGGCAAGTAATGGCACTGATGGCTGAACATTGGACACTCAGACAGAAAGCAGGGGTTATCTTCCAAAACAACTCGAAAAGGGCCAAAGGGAAGGGGGGGGGAGTGAGAAAAACCTCAAAGGGGGCCTCGTCAAAAGTCATTTACTGCATGTCCTTGAATGCCCAACTCTCAATTTCTTTGCTTTTTATCCATGTCAACCATACACTTTCTCCACCCACACCAACAGCCCGGCAAGCCACGTTAATTACGAACGTCTTTCAAGCTTTCATTTCCTCTTCATGAGGGAAATTACATTTGATTTCCTTGTTGAGTCAAGAACAGGGAAAGCAAAGGACAAATTAGAAGTGAGAAAGACTGAAAAGTCTCATTCAACTTGTAAAAGAAACAGACAAGCTAATTATTCAAAAACAGAGAACGCAACAATGAGTTATAGATCATGTTGCTTTGGTCTTTTTGGATCTACTGTCAAGGACTAAGAAACAATATTGCACTGTTTGTCCTTCAAGAGAGGAAAGCTAAATGAATCCCTGTCATCACTCAACTGAAGACAAGTAATTGGATAAAAACATTGACATTTTGAAATTAGGACAGTTCGTATTGTTAAATTATGTGAATAAAACTCCATTTGTCCTGTGGTGCCCCTAATTAACCCAATGCTTGCCGTGTCTTATATATGTCACGTCAACTTTCATAGCCTAAGGTTGAGGAACACCTTTAAGAAGGGGTGCTAGAAAATATTTAACAGTAAACTAAGGCACCAGTTGACATTCTCCACCCCCACTACACTATGTCATATGCCTAAAAACAACAACAAGTAGATAGGCAAAACAAATCCCATAAAAAGACAACACGCAACAATGCATTAGTCTATCTTTAATACTTTCTGACATAAGGTACCAGGCTCAAGGCCAATTTGTTCCTACTAGAGACGCAAATGTTTACAGGCCCGGCACACACATGCAGGTGTTTTTATTTTCTCTGACTGATTAGACCTTTAGTCAGGTTGAAGTTTGGTGGAGCTAACCTTGTTTTGCACATGCCCACAAAGTCCTAAGAGGGGTTATAAACAAGCTACATGAGTAAAACACCTGTGTAGGTGTACTAATGGTGTGTAGGGGCTATAAAGACATCACCAATATATACTTTCACTTTTAAAAACTGGGCACAGTAGATTTTAGCAAACATTCCTCAAACAGGAGTAAATAGCATATTTGTTAAGGGGCTTTCATACCGCCACATGGTAAATTGCCGCCTCCAGTCATTTCAATGATGGGAAGGTGGCACAGGGGAAGCAGTTTCAATCACAGCAGAAAGGATATGAAGCAGTTGCTGCCCATGTGAACGTGCACAGATTTTGCTCTGCCATGCAGTTCGCTGGGGGTTAAAATGCCTTAAAATGACATTTTCCTGGATTCATCCATACTTTCTCTTTTTCAACACAACATCCTTTCTGTCAAATGTTGTATTTGTACTATGTTGTTTATCCTGTACACACGACATCTATTGCACGTCTGTCCGTCCTGGGAGAGGGATCCCTCCTCAGTTGCTCTCCCTGAGGTTTCTTTCATTTCCCCCCCTTTAATTTTGGGGTTTCTTTTAGGAAGTTTTTCCTTGTGCGATGCGAGGGTCTAAGGACAGAGGATGTTGTAACCTGTACACTCTGTAAAGCACACTGAGACAAATGTATAATTTGTGATATTGGGCTATACAAATACATTTGATTTGATTGTGTTAAATGGCACCCTGTTTAAGGGGAGGAAAAGCATGACTCCATCTCCTACACAGTGTGGACATGTTGGTCTTAGATTTGAGCTGTCAATCTGTAGGCCCTTAACTTTAATGTTTAATGCCATTAGGCTACCTCTGATTGCCAGAAAGCATCATCTCTCTACTTTGATTTAAGGCTCAACACTTTGGATGTGAGGAAAACCTGGCTTCACCCCTCACCTCTTTTCCAGACAACCTCCTATCCTCCTCGTTTCTTAGTCCCTCCCTTCCTCAATCCCCTTCTCCCCCAAGCCTTTCCCTTGGCTTTTGGTTTATCCCATTCCCTCCATATACCCATTATATCCCTTCAGGGTATTCCCAAGCCCTGTGAAATGCAGACAGTATTCCTGGGATAACAGGAGGTTGACTAGCTGGCTGGCTTCTGCTGGGAATAGGGAATATGCTTCCTCACTCTTGAGGGAAGCAGCAAAGGAAACTCCTATCCAGCTTCTCCCTTCATTTATCTTAAGCTTTCTTTATCAGAGAAATGCGACTAAACAAATGAATGAACAAGAGGGTGGTTCTTGCACCCTTTCTTCTTCCTCTCCTACATTTCCTTTTTCTTTCTGGTTTGAGAAACAAGGGTGAAATATCACCAGCCTTTGGGGAATCAATTTGTTCTGTTTTTATTATTTCTCAGAGGAACAAGTCTCTTTCAGTCGACTGCAATTCACTTTTCTTGCTCTTAAAGCTCACATATGGGAAATGATACTAGCAATAAGGGAGATCTTCCCATCCTGGGAGAAACGAGTGCCAAGGAAGAATAATCCTTTACTATCACTAGTGGGCATGTGGTGTTAGGCATTTAGACACAGGTAATCTTCTAGGGATCGACCAATGTGTTCTTTCCAAGGCAGGTACCGATACAGATTATTAGTAATCAAGGAGGACAAGAACCGATATTTGCAGTAAAAATTAAAATCTTAGTGTCAAAATTGTAAATGACACAAAACTTGTAAATGCCTTCATGCAGTATGTCTAATTAAATGCTGCAAAATAACTTATTGCACTTTACTGAAGTGTAGACTTAATAGAAAAAGTTGTTGATCATGAAGCCGTTTGTTAATGTACAATTCTCTGATTTATGAGTTAAGTGTATGAACTACAATGAACATTACATTCTCTACTCAAAGTGACCGAGAGACGGCCGACTCTACTGCCGGTTGAATGTGCATCTGTATCCTCACTGCACTACATTTTTATAAACTATGATAATCTGGGGAAAACGTTACCATCTGAAACACAGGGTGTTTTTGCAATTTCAGCATAGAGGATTGTGATGTTTTTTGCAACTTCTGCTGCCGGCTAAAGTTCAAAACAAAGCCCTGCCCGTTCACCGCAGGAGCAGCTTTGAAAGTCAGGGACACACTAGCCCTACAGAGATGTTGATTGGCTATTACTTGGGACATGTAATCAATAAGAGAGTGCTGTGGGCGGAACATTGAGTGAGACTACAGAGTGGTAACTACCAGAGAGGTGGGCTGCATCAGAGCCAAAGGGATTAATAAATGAGTGTTATTTTATTTCAAATAACAATTCCAATCATAAAAAAAGTTGAATATCACAGTCAGAAATTCCTTAGTTTAAGGAATAAAAAGTAAAGAAATAAGTTATGACTATTTACTTATTTCCCTATGACTCAATTAGTAATGTGGTTGTTAGTCTAAAATGCCAAAAACGGATGACACCAATAAATCACTAAGACTGATTTGGTTGCTTTCGACTGCCATGACCATTTCTGCTGCTGTGGTTGTTCTGATTATGTCGGTTTGTGATGCTGTCAAAATTCCTTTCCGAAGAGTAATCAATGAATTAGATTGACCACTGATCCGTCCTTTCCTCAAGTTATCCTATTTTCTTTCATCTCTTCTATCCGTAGTTCCCTCAAAGGAATGTTATGGCACGAATGGCTGGGGTCCTTAATCCCATGGCCTATAAATGGTTACTGGGTGCTGCCTACACGTGGGTCACCTTGTAGGATCTCTCACACACAAGCAGCCTCTAAATGGTTACACTTGACTACCTACACTCATGAATCCATTTGTAAGAAGCATTGGAAACTGTGCATGTGTGTGTTTGTGCAAGAGAGCGAGTGTGTGTGTGTTTTACAGAGAAGGGACAGGGCTATGACATTATCATTTTCACAGTATTGCTCCGTTAAAGCCATATATAAATACAAAAATGATTAGTCCTACGCACAGGTGTGTACTTGAACTGGAATCGTTTCGAGGTACAATTATTTGGAATAATTCCCAGTGTTAAAGTAGTGAGTCAGATAGTAAAACACAAATGTCATTCGGTAGTTCTTTTCTTTTTTGTGATCACAAAATCCCCATACAAAAAGGACAACATCTGTTTTGCTAAACGACAACTTTAATATTCAAAAATGCTGAACCCTCTTGTCACATTACTATTTACATATCTGTATTTACATATTAACAGCCTGTCCAACTGTCAACCGTCTGCTCTGAACTTGAGGGTATTGTTTCTAATAGGTTATATTCAAGTGTACCTGAAGTAATGAAAATGTATTTATTTAGGCCTATGCATATTCAGTATTTTAGTTTCCAATTGTTATTTCTCACAAATATGTCACTTGATTAATATCTATTGATCCCAACTACGATGTCCCATTTGCTTAACCTCCTTTTATCTTTCCTTATGTCTCTCCTGTCATCTCTCATTCCTCAAACCACTCCTCTCATGTGTCTTTACCTTTCTCCACTCCATTATTCCTCTATCTACCCATCTCTCCATTTCTGCATATTTACCAGAGTCAAGTTTATTTTTTCTGCCAGCATATTGCCCTCCCCGTTCGCCTCCCTTTTTACGACTGTCGCTTTGGCTGATTTTGGCTTCAAGTACATCTGTATCTCTCGGCTGTACCCTTCATCCCAGCACCCTCCTCCCTTCCCCGCTGACTCTTCCTCTCGACTTTCCTTACATCGCTTTCCCAGTCACTCTTTTGCACCCCTTTTCCTCTCTCAATCAGCAAAGTGGGATTGTCTGACACACGTAGTTGCGAGATAGGGGAAAGACTGAGCAAGCCTAGTCTCTCACACACGAACGCACACCAGGCAATATGTCTAATGTTGCAGAATGACGGCTGTCGAAAACTGAACCGTCTCTCACACATTTTCTCTTTACAATATCAATTCCGACCACATCTGCAACTGTGTGCGTGTGTGTGTGTGTTTGAGAGGTGGAGTCAGAGAGAACATTGTAAGTTTTCATTGGCTATAACATTGCGTGTAATGTTGCGTAGCACACATTCAGCCAATCAGAAGGTCCTCACACATTCCGTTTTATGAATGAGACGCCGTATATGCGAGGTACACACACACTCAGAGTGAGAATATTCTACAGTGATGTAATACAATCACACAGAGCCGTAGAAGCGCTTGTAACTCGAATGCAGTATGAGCTGAATCAGAACAGTTCAACAATGTTTAGTCTAAATTTCTAAATTCTGTTATTACAAATATCCTGGAAAATATATATAAAATTGGAAAAACTAAGGACAAATAAAATGCCAATATATCTATATCAAATTTACAAAACGGACAAATGTTTTTCTTCCTGCCATGAAACATGCATACATCAATAAGTGCTTCATTTCAAATAGAAAAAAATGCATTTAGTTAAAGCGTAATACATCCATCTAGCTTTCTGTCTAAGGCAATAATGCATTTCATATCAATCATAGTTTCATAGCAGTTCATTGTCTAAAAGGCATAGTGGCATTACAATTTATGAGACACCTCCAGCACTTTCTATCTACAGCAACACCTGTAATATTTGCTAATCAATAAAGCCCTCGTATCATTTTATCAAAACAGCTCACACCCTCTCTCTGGAACCCATATCCTTCAACCGTCTGTGTCCAAACCAGGAACTGAGAACGCCTCATTTGGCTGACATTGTGTACTGGGGAGTAATTTTGCCTAACCGGTATGTAAAATCATAACTGAAGTGCTGTGTGTGCGGCTGGCTGGCAGAGAGGACATTGGGAGGGGAGGAGAGCAGCCAAAAACAATCAAAATAGCCTGGTGCGACTTTCCATGAAGGGTGTGCGAGTGTGTGTGGGTGAGCACATGCATGTGCGCGCACCCATATGAGAGTACACGCCTTTCTATGAAGTCACTATTTGGCACATTGCTCTGCTGCTCAAATTTGGTTGATTTGTATCAGTGCACTATCATGGGTAAACAGTGCCCTCCGTAGTTGTACAGAGGAACAGCAACTCAGGACGAGCCAGGCTGAACAAGTACAGCAAACTAACAAGTGTAGAGACAATGAATGCAGACAGGAGATTGACACAGGTTGCCGTTTCATTGAAGTAAAACGGAACAAGACAAACAATCAGGGGAGAAAGGGCAGATCTTTTCTTTTGACATTGTTCAGAATTACTAAATAGTTTCTATTTTGTATGACTAAATAAATTAACTGGCATCCTAATAATCACCCCAACTGGCAAGCACCAGGGGTTTATAGATTTGCTGTGAAAAAATACTCATGTACGTGTCAAGATTCTCTCCAACTGAAGAATGAGGAGTGGACCCTCTCATCTGAACAGTCAGCAATTATCTTTCACCTACAGCCACTTTATATTCAACCTTTAATTAATAAGACTCAACAGTTTTACATTATATTGATTTCAGTTTAATAACCGTTTTCCCTTTTATCAATATTAATGATCACATAAGATAATATGTAGCCTTCGAAGACAGAAAAATAAACTATGAATGAGAATACAGAGTTTGGTTTTTCAGAAGGATGACCTCATCCTAATATTGCAGAGATGTAGTCTTTTAACAAAAAGCTCTTCCAATGAGTCAAGGCTGCCACCTAGAGGCGACCATAAGAACTGCTACTACGTCTTACACCAGGTGATGTCATAGTTTAAGAAAGAAAGAAAGAAAGAAAGAAAGAAAGAAAGAAAGAAAGAAAAAGAGTTTGTGAGGAAGATGAAAGAGAGACAGGGGAGGGCAGGGGTGTGCACGAGAGAAAGAAGAGAGGGAGGGAGAGAAGGTGATGTCATATTTTCAGAGCAGTGGAAGCAGTCTTTGTCCAAAATCCTTCATTAAACACTGCAGATCAACACTGCGGATATGGAAGATAGACTCTACAGAGGTATCGGTCTGATATTCATACGATATCATCATATGAAGGACACGACATTCTGACTCATAAATGATAATGTCCAACCCACTCAAAGTCCTCGTGTTCAGTCTGGCCAGACTAGACACTACATCCTTCACAAGCTCTATTCAGTCCTTCAGTCTATTCCACCCTCTCCAATGCTTTCCCAACAATTTCATGGCATTCTAGACAATTGCATTGAATTCCAAACTATACCATTCAAAACAATCACCGTCTCGACCGAGTGTAATCTCCCCTGATTCTGGCCATGACAGGCAATTTCTCCTTTCAACAACCTCACAGCGAAAAACAATGAGCGAACACACACACACACACACACACACACACACACACACACACACACACACACACACACACACACACACACACACACACACACACACACGAGAGGGGGTGTGTGTGTCTGCAAACACAAGAAAGTTATTCAGGAGGAAAGATACAGAAGAAGGAAGAAAAGAAGGAAGAAAACAAAAGGGACAAGACATAGATAAAAAGCAGAGAATAGAGGGACAGAAACCAAACTAATCCTTTAGCTTTAGCAGTGAGACATTGACCTATAAAGTACTTTGTTGAGATCGGCGTAAGAGAGAGAAAGAGACAACAAGGCTGAAGGGAGAGAGACAGGGAGAGTATTCTGAAGCTTCATCTTTGAAGGATGTAGATAAATAACAGAGGACCGCTCTTTTGTTAAGCTGTTACCTGAAGGACACGCTTGACGGCTGCCAATGATGCCCAAACAGAATATACTCATTTGTGGTTAATTTTATATTAAATTGTATGATTGCATCTACAAAACTCAAAGTGCTATTTGGGAGTACTTCTACTTAGCTGAAATACAATGAAACTAAACGGCAGATATATTTCCTAAACACTGGAGCCAGGATCCCCATGTGGTCACTGCATGGTCCTACATTAAGGAGAAGTGAAGGACACAGAAACAAACCTAATCCAGAGATGAGAAAAAATATCCATAACAGCATGTTTTAACCTTATTACCATAGAGTGAATACATTACACCATGTTGAAATGCATCTGTATCTGCTGAGGACCTTCAGAATAACCAGAGAAACTATATACTATAATCAGATTATGGAACAGACGGATATTTCTCATACAGAAATCAAAATGGGAATACAAAACAACTATAAACAGGTCTTCACCACACTCACTTCCTAAAAGATATTTGCCACTGTTCCACTAAATTCCAAATAGATCTAAAGTAAGACTATTAGCACACTAAATATCAAGCTTTAGTAGATGCTTTAACAGAGGATGTGCTTCTGCGTCAAAAGAAAGGAATCAAAAACTAGCTCAAGGCACAGAGAAAACTCTTAAAATAAAGAAAGATGGAAAAGATCAAATAGTTCAAGGGTCTAAACTACTAGATGAGGGGAAGAACCGTTGGCCTGTGTAAATTGTGTCTTTTGTGTGTGTGTGTGCACATCTGCATTTTTGAAGTGTATGATTAATGTCCCTCTATGGCTGTGGAGACCCCATGGTGAGAGAAACGCCTCAGGGGTTAATATTAACTCTCTTTCTCTCACACACCCACACATTGTACAATACAAACTCATACTGCATGTGTGTAGGTATGGTACAACTAATCCCCATATATATATATATATATATATATATATATATATAGACACATCCCTACAAGAAATAATTTAACTATCAAACTTAAAATATTATTTTGAACTGATATCTACAATCCAACACTTAGCAGGATTGAAGAAGTCAGGCCTAAGCCTAACCAAATCTTACCCATAGCGATGTCAGATCGTAAAGCAGATTTATTTTCAACAGTGACGTCTATGGTTTTGGAAGGCACAGGCAAATGATAGTGACCTGCTGATAGGGGCTTCAGATCAGAAAAAGCTTACATGTGTTGTTTCTGTAAATAAAACAAAGTTAAATTCTGTAAGAAGCAATACCAATGACTGTTGTAATGACTTAAGGGAACCTTTTACCTTCTCGATTACTGTATTATCAAAAACAGTCTCCACTAGATTCAATAATGTGGCAATCAGTCTTTTGCAAGAAAGTTTTAAAACATTCACCTCTTGGAGGAGAGTACAACAATTCTTAATAATATTATGCTTTAAGAAAAATGTCATGTTCCAATATGTAAAAAAACAACTCGGCAACACTAGCTGACTTACTGAAAGAATTTGACAAACAAAAGGCCTTCATTGTGTTTTACAAAATGGATAAAAGCCCAGCCTATATATTACACACAACAAGATGGCTTTGACTTGGTTTTTAAAAAAAGAGCAGACTCTACCAGTAAGCCAGCAATTTAGTCCTTTTACTTGAGCACCTAGTTGGCTGCACTCTTCCTTCATGCTCCAATGTATCAGGTAAAGCCCACTGGTACGACTCGATGCATACTGGTGTTGCAATGAAATAAAGAAATATCAGTATCACACTAAATGACTCTGTAAATTATTGGCCATCAGATATCAGCAAATGAATTAGTACTCTGCATCCTTAAATCACAAAACATGAAAGCCAAACTAAACTGACACTTGACAAAGACACCAACATTGTGACCAGTGATAACAGATTTTCCAACTTGACCCACCATTTTAAAAAATGCCATTTTGGCATGCGGTCATACTATTCCTATGTTGTTTCCCGTTGCATCATTGTACCGTTTTGCAAATGGCAACACATCATCAATCCACTCCCCATTTAAGCTCTGGGAAAGATACCAGGAAAGGCTGGTTCTCATTGGACTTCTTAAGCTTAAATTGAGCCTCACTTGCAAACTTTACTCTCAAGGGACACATTCAACCTGGATTTAAAGGATTGGCAGACTCCCAACAATCAATACTTCATTTCAACTTTTCTTAACCAAATACATTGGCTTGGTTGAGTTTGTTGAGGGCAGCACACAGCCTGAGAAGCTCAATTCAGAGCAAAACTAATGCTCCCACTGGAATAACACACAGGGTACAGTTTACTTACAAAGCAACACTGCCCCCTTGTGTTTGATAAGAACATTACCATTTCAGGTGTGCATTCATTTACTTACCTTCAATCCATCAGTCTAAAACAAATCCTCTATCTTATTATTATTCTATTATTAACCATTATTAGTAACATTCTAGAAGTATTGTTTTTACCTCCGCCAAGGAAGTTATGTTTCTGGTTCAGTTTATTTGTCCGTCTGTCAGCAGGATTACGCAAAAACTACTGGCCTGATTTTCATGAAACTTTGTAAAAGGGTGTAGCAAGGGCCACGGAATTACCTAATACATTTTGGAGATGATCTGAAACAGAGGGTGGATACACAAGTTATATTTTACTTAAGGAAAGGTCTTGGCAGAAGTCTGCACACTGCGCACCCCTGCTGTTTGTATTGTTAGCCACTGACCCTAGTAAATAGATTTAATACAAACCACAACAATTAAACAATCTCTTACCAGTCATCTTGTATCCGCTGGCAGCTAGCTGTCCGGCCATGTACTCTCCATCTGAGTTGTTATGACTGCAGCCCCACGTTTTTATCCAGATTTTTTGGGTGCCAGGAATTAAACTAAAATAGAACAACAATGAAATATGTTTTTGTTATAAGATTTGTGGAAATCAAAACATTATCAATATCTAGAACCTAATGTTATTCCACAAATCTGCCATAAAAACTGATCAAAAGATTTAGCCTCAGTTTAGTGAAGTGTGACAGACTTTTAGAGTGCTTACTCACCTAACCCGTTTGATTTAGGTTGGTGGGAAAGCAGTAAAACCAAACTGTTCAATGAATGAGTTACCGGTCAGTCTATATGGCTTCATATTTACAGATCTTTATACATTCGTAATAACTGTGTGAACACAAAACAGACCTGAACTATTGTATTTTTCCTTGGTCCAGACCAAGTGAGCCGAAATACTGATGTGAAAGCCAAGTTACTGTCCTTTTCCAAGTAAAAAACCATAAGGTACAAAAATATACATCTACATGAGATTTATTTAACTTTTTATTCAGTGTTAATAAGGAATAATTTAACTATTATTGTCTACATGTCCCCCATATGTACTACAATCCATTTGATGAACTGAAAATAAATAAATGCAGACTGGTTTAAAACAGTCAGTTATTTGAACTCAGAGGGGTTGATCTATTGTTGGTTTTTCAACTGGCAGGTCACTGCCAGAGACACCAAGAGCTGCCAGCCAACAAACTTGTGCTGTGGGAGCCAACACACGGGCACCGATCATGAAGGCGTCCCGCAATAACATACGTGGATGTACTCAGGAAAGATGCAGGAGCAGAAAATACTGGCGAGCTAGCCAGATGCATGGAGGATCGGGATGACTGGAAGCACCGATGGAGGGCCCGTCTGAGGACGACCTAGTAGTAGTAGTCAACTACTAAGCGACTTAGTAAGGGAATTTAGCATTTACTTACCGGTGATCAGCCTAAAATATACTGTAAAGTGGCAATATCACAATAAACTCACATCCTGAACTACTGTGCCTCTATATCACACGTTTAACATACCTGTCAGCTTGTAGCTCCTCGTGGCTCAGAGGCTCGTTTTTCTTCCTGGACCTCGGCATGATGCTCTTTCTAGCAAACTGTCTCTCATGAGGGGTGGGGTCGCTAGAGGACACCATGTCCTCAATGTCTTCAATCAGAGAGTCACAGGCGGACGGCATGGTGGTCTGAAAATCAGACAGATCCTTGGTCAGCACAGCATTAGTCTCCAAAAACGGGTGATGAAAATTACTTTTGATGGCCGGACAATCTTTTCCCTGTTATTTACATATATCACTGCATTGTCATAAAATAAACTAATTGAAAAAATCAAATGCAAAAACAATCACATTGATTATCACTTTATTTATGTCAAACTCTGGGCAATAGGATAAGATGATATATGATGTGATAGGGCCATCCTACATTTCCCTCGGGATCAATAAAGTATCTATCTATCTAAATTGCTAAAGACAAGCATGAATGTTGAAAAGCTTTAGACTAACTAGGAGCAGCATTAAATGAAAATATATTACATCAGCATAGGGAGTTGTCGTAGTAGAGTATGGCTGTAAATAACGATTGTTTTAGTTTTTTTATTAATCTGCAGATCATTTACTCAATTAAAAGTGAAAAATGGCCATTGACGTTTTCTAAAGACCAAGGTAATGTCATCAAATGTAAATATTTCGTTTACTATAAGACAAGGAAAAACAGCATTTTCACATTTGAGAAGTTGAAACCAGAGAATTTCTGGCATTTTGTGCTTGAAAAATTACTGAAACGATTAATTGATTATGAAAACAGTTGCTAATTAATTTCTATTTATAGTTGCAGCTCTATATTACACTATAGAAGAATTGTAATGCACGAGTATTAATAAACTACGGTTGAATCCAAGAGTAGGTGATCTACTAAGGGAAGCACTTTAGATACATACCTGGCGTTTTTAAAAATGAGATGTAACATGAAATAGAAACTCAATATAAAGTTTCATGGAGAACAAGTGTTTACATTTTGTTGGACAATACATACATGATCAATGAATATGGCATGGTTATTAGAGCCTCTATCTCTCATGTAAATACATGTGGCTATCAAGCTACATGCATACAAAACACGTTTAGCTCGCTAGTGGATGCCAGGTGAAGCATCCGACCTGCTGACATTTAACCTATAACATGTATATGCATTAATTTACTTCGCTAGACTTAGTTGACATAGTGAAGACGAAAACACATGAAACTAAATCTATTATCTGACTAAGTTTGTCGTATAAACTGAATTTGGCTTTCTAACTTGGCTAACTAGCATAACAGTTAGCTAGTGGTTCCCAATAACCTTGTCTTAGCCGCTAACATTACATACAAAGCTACATAATTATAAATAACGTTAACAACACCGTTAATCAAGCATCGTATAACTGTATATTCAATATAAAGTGACTAACTAGGTTAACGTTATAGTAACCTACCCAACTGATGTAACGTTAGCGTTCTGTTAACCCGACGCTCACGTGTAACCTAACCGCATGCACACGTGATTAAACGTTGGTCGATACAAATGAGAAACGTGTGAAAATGTCTATTTTCACATATACCTAGCAACCTAGTTTAATGTGTAGGGCAACATGGGCAAGCTAGCTATTAGCTTGGCTAGCCTCATTAGCTAGCCACTACCCATGTGCCCTTATTTTGGACAGCTAGACCCCTTAATAAAGCGTATAAATCCCTTACCTGTGTCGTAATGTGGTTATTAGTTCAGATAAATACGAATTCGGAGAAAAGGATGTTTTAAAAATGGATAATTGTGTTATTTACACCATCAAAACAGTTGTCACAACTCTCAGACAGCCATACTTGTGCGTAGTTACGGTAAGTAAAGAGGGACAAAATAGCCACGTGTGTATTTTACACTCGGGGAGTCATCATTATAACGCATAATTGTTGGCCATACAACTTGTGACATGTTATTAAGATTAGTGATTAAATAAATTGTAAATTATAGGCTTGTTATTGTCTTTGTTTGAATTATGCCCTTAAAGTTCCTAGTCATTTCAGCAGTATAAGAAACCAATATGTTCCCTGGCTGAGATTTCCCCTGTACCTACTGACATTCAATCAGCCCTGAAGACATAATAAACAAAACATTTAAATTTTCATATTGCCTTTATTCAAAATTTCAATTACAAACACCCAGAGTACAAAAAACAAATCCATTTATCCCTCCCCCCCAAACAAATACAACTCATTTTTCTCATTTGACAGATGTTAAAGAAACTCGTATAACTGAATAACATACATCAAAAACATCAAATTAGTTTAGCATAAACATTCAACAGCACACTGATACTCACCCATGCGTTCAAATTGCATTGTGATATTACAGGTTTTTTTCTGTAATTAGTCGAAACAGGCAGCAATATCATAGTTTTACAGTCAATTCTTTCCAATGAAATAGTTAACTTTCCACATAACCTTTACAGAATATTTACCTATCAGTATATTGTATTTGGTAACAGCTTAAGAATAACCATAGGAAAATAGCAGGAACAGTGCCGCTTCAATCTTCACTATAGTTAACACCACATTTAGCCAAATGATTATTTTCTGTAAGGTCTAATCATACATCAGAATCACGCATTAGAAATGAAGGAGCTGTAATTTTTAAGTCACCCATAATACATTTTTCAGACTCACTGGCAATGACACTACCTTAAGCTGTGCATTAAAATCTTTAACATTCCATTAAAAACCCATGGAAAGGTACAATCTTTCCAAAAATCATGTTTCCATCATGTGAAAGTGGATAAAATATTAGGACCAGATTCTGGTCACTTGAAATAGATGGAGGAAAATATAATTACCTATGTAAATGTCTTACAAAATAGCACAACTGTGGTTAGTGAACCAAATGGGGAAAAATATTGAACTTGATTTTTCCATAAATACATATAAAATACACTGATATAAATATGCCTATAGGGAAACTGTGTTCTGTCAATCAGAGCATTTATGTGCATTTAAGTCAAATTTTACATTCACTTACAATAGCAGCACTAATTAAGCTAAATTATGCTTACTAAGAAACTGTCCTCAACTGAATGGGTGAAGTTCAGGTTATTGATTAGGTTTTGATTTTACGTAGTCAAAAAGCTGCTTCAACAAGCTTCAATACTCTCCATGAAAAAGAAACTGGCAGAAAAGCAAAAAACAAAAATAGGGGCAGACTCCCTCACATCATTCCAAAAATAAAACGGACACACGGTGTCACAAAAGCAAAACCCCCCACACACTTCAGCAGAGGACACAAGTCACTGATCCTGGTTCAGTGATGTATATAGACATAGCAAAGTCTCCTAATGGCGAATAGCGAAGGTGCAGACAGACCAACCGTAGAATGCAGAATGACTGCATGTATGCAGAATTGAATGTGTTCTATTTTTTTGGGTCTAAGAGATGCTCTGCATTTTACAAAAAGACAAACAAACTAAATAACTTGCGGAAAAACTCAATTGAAAAAGACTAATTGCAATTTGTCCGCTTATACCAATTAAATGTGCACCCCAAAATTCAAATGTAAGATGCAACAGCATGAGACCGGTTTAAGAGCAAAGGCATACTCATTATATCAGGGTATGAGTGGAATCTTGCACACATCAAAAGAGAAAAGTGCGATGTAATATCCAACATCACATCTAAATAATAAAAGGGTCATTGCTTTGACAAAAGGGAATTCAAAGACTCATACACACTATGGCATTTACCTCACTGCCCTATTACTTTTGTCCAACAATAAGTGAGAGGTAGCCTACAGTACCTTGTGCACTGAAAAATTTAGAAAACTGTACATCAATTTACACATGGCAGGCTTACTCTTTAGCAAGCTTGATCTTTGACATAACTCACACATGCTGCACACACAATTTCTCAAGCGCACATCAATCAGGTCAGGGAAAGGTTTACACTAACAGCAGCAATATTACCTGCGGCCACCGGTTTGTCTACATTGAAAGCCAGGGTTTCAGACAAGATGTTTGTGTTTTGTTATTATCAGGGATGTCTTCAAACACAAGAAGCTATTAGAAGTGAACAGCAAGGGTGTTCCAAATCTCAAAGTAAAAACACATCCTGACCGCTCTTAGTTTACCAAGTCTTTAGCTGGCTTTTCTTTAACCGCTCTTTGAAGACTCAGTGACCAGAGACAAAAGTGTTACCAAGCCTGGTATGGCACATGGCTTGCTGCACTGAATTTGCTCAATTTACCAAACAGGGTCGATTTGTCATTTATTTTGCTTTTCCTCAATTTGTTTTATGTATCCTGGTTACGGAGGAAAAAAGCCTTTCATTACATGCTGAAGCGTAAATTAGTGGCTATCTGGTCCCTTGTTGCTTAGGTGACCGTCATATCATTAGTTATTTCTACAGTTTTAAAATCTATTACAATTAAACAATTGTTAAAACTAAAAAGACGAATATGCGCCTCCTATACTGCTTTCAGTAAACACCTGGTAGGCAGTGTGCATCCATAAGTGGTTCAAAGTCAAATTTGACAGATTAGCTCAAACCACAGTATAATTTCACAGCGCAGTCTAAGGGAGGGGGCATGAGGGTAAGTTTGGTTATGGCAGCTTCGGCTGATGAAAATGGGGGGATAGGCAAAAAGCAGAAAAAAGTGGAAGTTTGGGTCCTGATTTCACAGAGCATTAATAAGAGTACGAGTTAGAGATGATATTCAAGTTTCCATATCTTGTGTGCTAACGGGCCAGACTTGTACAAGTATATCAGGTGTTTTTGCTTAACCCCACATTACCCAGGTAAGATGGCTTTTTTTTTGTGCTGTCAGCACATGGGTCATGTTAAGTTAAACATCACAATGTGTTCTAATGTTAAACATTTGTATTCATCAAACTGTAAATGTATACTACATGTACAAAAAGGTTGCCCACTCGATCAGTAGATAACAGGCTGACAAGGTGAACAGATTTCAAAGGTCCCTTAATAAATGTATCTACTAAATCCATTAAAAAAATTGGATGATAAAGCACAAGAGACACATTGTGTGCAAGGGGATCAAACTAATTACTAGCCTTGAGGCATACTGGGAGTATTTTGTACATTTAAAAAATAGTGCTCATCTGTCTACTTTTAGAGCATTTAGAGTACACACTCCTGTCGTCATTGCCATCTTACAGTTTTTGTTAAATATGGACAACTGTGTCATTTGCACTCCAACGCAGTATTTTCTTGCAGCTCTTAATACATCTAAATGGGGCTTAAATGTACAAAATACTCAAACTCTTGGCAACTTTATAATTGTCCTTGTATCCTTTCTAAGCCAAAATAGCACAATGGGTAACCTGACAAGTGTCCGAGCAGGCACAGCGACGAGACAGGTGACCAAAACCTCCGCCTGCCTAACCTAACCATCGGATAACGACGACTGTAGTCGTGAACGCTGTGTATCAAAATTGCCCTGTTTTCTTTTCTTTATTTCTAAAATGTTTTACATTTTAACACGAAAAATCCCCACTTAACTGTCAGCAGCATGAGCCTTCGATCACAGATCATTGGTGTATTAGAATGCCAGCATTAGCCCCCACAGCACTTTGCATTAACAACTCTGGAAGAATTCCGAACACCTGACAAGAAAACGCATCACTGGGAATACACAGATCAACCTTGTCCTTTTCTTGCTCAAACGCAGATTTACAGGCCCGTCAGATTGATCAATTGCAGGACAGTGCTGAACAGTACACACAGTTTTCCTACTCTACTCTTGAGCAGCCTACTGATGGTTTTGTCTGCTCACATCTGTGCATCTCAGGTGCATTTACACTTGGGTTTTATGCTAAACCAAATCCATGGTGTGTGGTAATGCCAGGTGGTGTGGTGAGTTTTCCTTCGAGCTGCCCTGTCTTTGTTAGTCTCTCTGTCCAGTGGCGTCACGTGAACATTATGTCATACAGGTGGAAATCCTTCCTCTCCCAATTTATACTTCACGAAACAGACACATTTTCGGGTTGACCCTGGAGGCCTTACATAGCCTGAGACAAAGAGTAATGGATGCCTTACCACTGACCAGTCGTGTCTTTGTGTTAAATCATGCAAGGCTAATTATTTCTCACACCATGAAAAAACATGGCGTTTAGTCCCACTGGGACTGAAAAAGAAGCCCTCAATGATTCCTTTCCATCTATTTAGAATTGGTTTGCACTAACTACAGACAGTCAGTCAGAGCCATCAAAACCCTCACTGATTCTCTGTCTAACTCCCATGCACCTAATCTGAGTTGATATGACCTAATGCTAGCTGCACATGAGATCCTCCAGGCCAGAAGGCATTTTATCAAAGTCACATTCGTCAAACAAGTCGCTGATTCCCTGGTCATCTCCTAAACCTAAAAGGTAATCATCTTGGTCCAGAAGAGGAGGCCCGAGGTTTAAGAAAGGCCCCAGGGCTGAAGGGATCTGGTCTTCTGTCTGCTGGAGGAGACTGGTGTAAGGGGACGAGATGGGGGAGAGAGTAGTGACGGAGACGGCCGAAGAAGAAGGTGGAGCCAAGGAGGGTATGGAAGAAGAAGTGGTCGTGCAGGTGGGACCTGTAAAAGAAAATGTAGTCAACTAATTATTATCTCTGTTTGGCCAAGGAACCATAAAAAGACCAATTTAAAAATCCCATGTACCAGTGCTGGGACAGGGCTTGGAACAAAATGTTGCATGGAGACAAGCAAGACGAAGTACATCAATTCCCATCAGTCTCAGCTGTACGTGTAACTTAATGTTAACATGTCAGTCTATATGTCAACACCATATGTTTAAAAGGACTCTCTGCTGAACATAGAAAACACTCCTCTGGTCAATAAGCGGGTGTCGCAAAAGATCCCTGCAGAAAACTATACACAGGAACTAAGATGCTTTGGAAATAAATAAAAACTTCCATAAGTTACATATATATGTTAGCCCTGTTTCTTCATCTTCAAAGAGAAAGTTGAAACTCAAAGTATCTTGAGGTAAAAAAGTGCTGCACACCTTTGTCTATCTGAGACAAACCTTGAAGGACTTTGAGGAAAGGCGAGTTCCCATTGATGTCCATGCTGCCGTTTTTTACAGGACTCCTAGGGTCGTTCTCCTCATCTGGGCACAGCAGCACATCTATAGGACCCTTAGTGCTGGTCAGATGGATGGACAAACTCTGGAGAGAGGAAAGAAAAATGAGTTCAAATAAAACAGGATTTCCATATACCTTCAACTTGTAAAATGTTTTAGCAACTTATATACACCAAAGGTACTCATTTATAAAACTCTAACTAAATGTCACACTAAATGTTTGCGCACAAACATACAAGAAATATTTAGATTTATAAACCAGAGCACAGTTTCCCTTTATAAATCCAAAATCAACTTAGAATTGTCCGCACAAGGATCAGCCTCATATCCCGCCCTCTACATGCCCACATAAATGCTCAATGCAAAGCACATCATGAACTCATATGCATAGAAATGCTGAGTAATGGTTCTTTACAGTGAATCAAGGCAACCAACGAGAGGAAGGCCAAGAAAATAAATCTTTCTGACGCAGACATCGAGGTGCTTGTGGGTGAGGAGGTCTCTAAACACTCATTCCCTCCAAATTCTTTCATTCACGTAGTCCTAACAAGTGTCATTGTATCCATCAGTGTCCCTGCACAATTGATATGTTTACAGCATTTACTTTTGTTATGGCGACCTTGCACTGCATTATGATACGGACTCATAACGAGGATATGGAGTGCAATGATTGCGTCACTGGCTTTATTTCCACATTTGCTCCTTTACACAATCCCTATGAGCATAAATAGTGAAGCCGTCTGTTTCATTACTTTAAATTCATGTAATACAAATACTAAAAGGTTAATGGGGTGGTAATCTGCATGAGATATAAAGATAAACTAAAACATTTTATATAATAATCCTCCGCTTATAGTGATCAACTTGGCCCAGACAGACATGATCAATGCAGCGATTTTACACACAAAAATAAATGAAATGGTAATAAAATAAATGGTACATGGTAATACATGTGCAGTATTAGATTATTGGATTTATCCCGTCAAGTTTGTTTTTATAGATCTCTACTTATGCATATCAAGTGGAGTACGCTCCTTTTAGGCCCGTTTTGTGCGTACACTACTGTTATACATGAGACCCCATTGTCTGTATATGTAACAGTGTATCTAATGAACCGGTGACTCGGTTCAAATTAATGCACTACATTTGGCTATAGACCGTGACACGGCTTTAGTCACTTTCATTCCCTTATGCCTGGTTAAACAAATCAGCAACACCAAATCTAGAGGGCTCACCTAAACTAGCTGTAACCTCCACCTACCTGCATTACTTCGCTGCACTTTGTCAAAGTCTACACACAGCAAAGTCTTTGTGATGCTGTCAGTTTTTCATGTAGACGCCAAAATGCGAGCAAAAACTTTAAGAAATACGATTGTTTAGTCAGAAAGAATTCAATATCAATATGTGTATCCAACACAGGGTTAGGTCTTGGACAGGTCAGTCTGCTTCGCTTGTTTGTGCATGGACACATACCTCATCAGGGTCTGGTACTTCTAGTTTGGTGTCTGTGGGCGCTTTGACAACAATAACAGTCTGGTCTCTGAGGTTCCCCAGCTGTTTGATGTCTTGGTACGTTACATAGGCATATGTGGAGATGAAAGGGTTAAAGAAATAACACTACAATGTCGGTACATTTTAATACTAAACATAAGCCCCCTTCACACATGCACTGCAACACAGACATTATACAAACAACTTGACACCACCATCACGTGGTTACGTTTTAAGACTAAAAGGTAAAGTAGCTGGAAATCCTTTAAACTTTTGGATGACATGTCAACTAACAACAAAAGGATATTTCTGGTTGCTTTGCAACTCGCTCATGTGTCTCATATCCACGCTGCATCTCTGGATGAGTTGTTCCAGCCTCTGCTCCTCTTCTCCCAGTGCAGAAACTTCCGCTGTTAGTATCTGTCTCTGGCTCAGTGCCCCCTCTACCTCCAACAGACTACAGCCCCTGTGAGAGAGAGAAAAGTGAAGACAGTCAATTAAAACAGATTTAGTACTCATTAACTTGCCACTATATTGCTGTGTCTTACTCATGGTTTTAAACATTTGGTTGAACAGCTTGAACAGAAAAAAAGAAAAAAAAAGCGTTTTCACTTTTTGTGGAGTTGGCATACCACACATTTGTGTTTGAATACTGTGAAGGATATTATTTGGATGCAGAGGATTGTATTTTCAACAGGAAAATATATTCGTGGGTTCCCTTTCAAACATAAAAATAGCCCCTGTAAGGCACACGTGAACTACAAATAACAGCTATGAAGATCAGAGGGCCGAAGATGTTTCATAAGAGCGGACGGAAATATTTTGACCGTTAAAGGTTTTCTCAGTCATCTGATACAAGATTAACACAACAAGTTTTCTGTGGACGTTTCCAAGTTAAGTGACTCTTTTGGGTTTCATTTATTTTAGCAACATCTAAATCTAGGCCAACCACAGCATATCCAAGACACGAAAGATCTGGGCCTAAACTAAAACAAAAAGAAACAGACACAGTACATCATCACAGTAACTGAATGCATTCATAGGCCTAAAGAGCTATTCCTAAACTGCCTGTGCCCTTAATAATTACTGAACAAATGAGGGTATAATTAAATTTACAGAGTAGAGTGTAGCACAGTCAGGTATCCTCATACTTTGATGTGGCAACAGCTTGCATGCAGTCACTTGCCTTCCTGTGCTCTACAGGCCAAGGAACACTTTAAAATCTGTTTATATGTCAGAGCCAACCCTAATATTTTTTGCTACACCAACCCAAGATACACTAAGACTTTAAAAAGTTTAGCTAGGGCTCTCAGAGGATGCTCCTTCCCTGTATTATAGTAAGTTCATAAAGTTCCAGATGTGGAACTAGGCTACTAAAAGGTAGCACACACACAGAGCTTCAGGACAAAGTAGACTATTCTCAATCTCACCCTTTTATCCTGGCCATGTCAAACAAACAGGCTAACACAGAAATTGAAATGAAGTCTTCTAAACGTTGTCCTGAAGATCTGTGTGCATGCTACCTCTTTACCTGCCTATTCAATGCTGGAACCTAAACAAGTTTCTAACGCTAAAACAATGAGATACCTCATTAAATGGAGAAGAAAGACACATGGAGAACAGGAGAGTGTGAAGAGTATCGACTTCAGTGTGTGCGTGTGTCCACAGAACAAACACTCTTTTAAAAGATGCAAAGCAAGTATTTGATTGAAAGAGTAAGACAGAGTGACCACTTACATCCACTGAATGTTGTTCTTTGATTTCTTCTTGATGAGGTGAATGCCTTCTAGTACGTTGGTGATATCATACAGCCGCCTTTTCTGTACCTAATTGTAGAGGACACAGGTCTCGTGAGTCATCAATTTAACTGTGTAACTTACCAATCGTAGCAAAAAACAATCCCCAACTCAAATACCAAAAAACTTCTTCGATGCTTTGAGAAGATATATTTGGTTAACATGTCACCGATACATTTTTCTTATCCAGTTTAGGCAGCGTCACTTAGAGTTAAAGGAGAAATGCATTAACTGTTAAGTAGCTTTTCTTTACATAACTATCCCACTAGTGTCTAACTAGCCTTTTTCTGTTTGGATCTGAAATTACCTGTAATTTTTCAGCGGCGAGGTTGAGGTCTAAGACGCCATCAGAAGACTGGGCAAGAAGGTCGACAAACTTCTTTGTCAACAGGCCGAGGGAGGTGTCGTACCGAGTCTTCTCGGGTGGAGACTTGGGTGCTACGGTGGAGGAGAAGTAAAGGGAAAGGACAATTAGTTCAGCGTTAGACTCGATGTTGATAGCTTCAGTTCCTCTCATCTGATGTTCACAGCTTGTCGCCTGTCTCGCCCTCCAACACATCCTGTGGCTGGAATCAACAATACATTACACTGCTGCAGTGGCCATAAACAAGGAAAACAACAACTCAGGTACAGATTTAGTTCCACGTTCCAGTAATATTCTAGTTCAGTAGACCGTACAGAGAGCAGAGAGTAGACAGAAAATCAAGGGCCATCATGACAGGGTATCTTGTTGCATTTCTTTTTCTGATTAATCCCAATCATATCATTATCATTTGAATTAGTCAGGCAGCAATTAGGAAGAAAGTAAGGTTGTCTATTGTTTGAAAACGTTTGAGTATGCAGGACCAACACGCAAAAAAGCTAAAACTTCTTCCGTGTTTTTTTAATATGTGTGCATTCTGCATTTCAGCTCCACCATGTCTTGTTCAGTAACATTTAAATTGTTATTTTGTGGCATGACAAAATTCATTTAGAAACTATACCAAGAAAACCACAAGCTATTCCTAAAAAGATATGAAGTGTTGATGCTAATACTAAAAAAGTCCAGTGCTCTGGCATTTGGATGCTTTGTTTAAGGATAAGGAAAATATAATCAAAATACTTTTAAATGAATCTTGAATGCCTATTACCCTTCTATATCAACTATGAAATGACTCCAGTCAAGGGTTGGGTTAAACTGAATTGCACTTAGAGTGAGAACTAAGTGATTCTTTAACCCTCGCTGAGTACGTGTAGCACATCACACTGTCCGATGTGTTCAAGCTCAGTGAGAATCTGTCTGTTCTGAAAACTAAATGAAGCAGCTGCATCAACGCTGTTCCTTTGTATGAAACTCGGTGACACGGGATGCCCTGTATCGTAATGCTTTCACATTCTAGGTTAAATGTACAAGCAGAGGGTTTCTTACTTCTGGGTGTCTTTAGCCGTGCCCCATTGGCCACCGCAGCCCCTGCTCTGCTCCTCGGAGTCCTGGCTGGTTCCGACTGGTACTGGTGGTCTGAATCATCGAGCGCCAACCGCCTTTTTGCCTAGGGAGACAAAAATATACCGTTTTGGTCATTTGGCTGGCATTTCATCTTTGAGGCCACCGGGAACTGTGTGGCTAAAAGCACCAGAACTGTATTTGCATGTGCGTCATAAGTGTCACTTATCTTCAGTATTCTAAAGCATTTACAATAATTTAAAAAGTTAAAAGACTATTTTTAAAGAAGTCAAGAGGTGTCAAAAAGTTAAGTCTTAAAATAGTTTAAAGACAATGTTGTTGTCAAAACGTCAGTGTATCATGGAGAAGCTGTTGGTTTTATGATGTTGCGCAAAACCAGTGGTTGTGAATTCTTCTTTTCTGAACGCATTGGCCAAGACAAACCCTAATAGCTTAAGAATGAGTCACAACTATGGGTTTGATCACATTGCTCCACAGTAATGCCAAAGGAAACCAACACAAGTATACTAACCAAGAACTGATAGCCCCATAATTAACCCATGCACTTCTAATTTTACAACATAATGTCCCAGAATGTAAAAACCAAAAGTCCTTTTCTGTACCCAACTCACCCATAATCAAATCCAAAAAGTAATGCCCCTTTTGAACAACAGTTTAGGGATCTTATCATCCATTTTGGATATAATCCAATGTTGGATCCCCCTACGTCCACATTCTTCATGACTCCTAAGTTACAGGATCCATTTCTAACCTGTCAGAATCTATTTCTTCTATTGTAGTACTGGTGTCGCTTGACAAAAGTCCAGGCATGTTTATTACCTATGGTTTCAGCAATATTGGACATTTTAAATGTGCCATCACCACTGTTAACAATGTCAAGGACCATTTAGACTGAGTGCTCCATATCCCAGGTCATTTATACGGCAACAGTTGAATTGCCTAACATAACCATTTCTGAAACATGTTTCTTCAGTGAAAAACTGAAAACTTTATCTGACATCAGCCCAAATTGGCATTCTAGTCCTCATTGCTGTTAACATGGCGGTTTAGTGAATATTCTCTTCAACCAAGGAACCTTTAGACTTCTGTGTTGGCTAGAACCCATCATGTTTTACTATCTGAGCGTCACACCAGTTCCAGGGTGCTGGTCTACTACATTTACCTCTAACCCAATGTAGGATTAGTCAATTGATACTCATGTTTTAAAGTTGTTCAAGTGTAGTAAACCTCATGTTAGAATACTTTCTTACATCATCTAGCCCAAGAAAATTTGGAATAAAATGCCCTCTGTTGACAGTCAAAATGTCAGCCATTTTATATCAGCAAGCAGCTCCCCTCACCCCCTGCCTGGTCATGGCTACAGCCTGAGATAGTCTAGTTTAGTTCATGAAAGATGAATAGCCAGGAACAAACCAACACCCTGAATGCTGCTGAAACTATTTAGTGTGGTTTGTGCAGATTGAGAACACAGGAAACGTGCAATCAGTTCTACAGCTACAAACTCGAGTTTCACTTTACTTGGCATGAAAGGAACTATAACGTTACACTTTATTAACAAAAAAGAGGGACATAAAACACTTGTGCAAAATAAGGTCAATGCCGACAACGTGCAATGTTGTCCTCTAATAATCAATACTGCTACTAGCCTTGAAAGCTAACACATTTTCGAGCTTGATCCAAGTTGGCTTGCATCTTCAGAGACGACTGGAAGAAATATATATCGAGTAGTTTCAAAACTGAAGTGAAGCTTTAGCTACTTATAAGCCCATATTTTTTGTATATGTAGCCCCTCGTGTCCCGTTTTAAAGCTAAACAATTAGCTAACTAAGAGCCAAGCAGCCCAACAATCCCCAACCCCCAAATTAGGGCACCAACAGCAGCCACTAGGCCACCGCTAACGTTACTCATCTCCTACCAATATTTCCATCTAGCTGCAAGGGTGAAGCGGACTCAAAAGCACCATGAAGTTAGCATAGCACGCTATTAAATGACATGTCTACGATTCTGTAAACGTAAAACTAACTTAAACTCGACGTTTGCTTCCCTACAGTCAACATACCACATAACCAACCCACTTGGGCAACTTAGCTAGCGGTAGTTAGTTAGCCACCTCGCTAGGTTGAGGGAATGCTCTGGCTAAGCAGCTAATGTTAGCTGCCCGAACAACAAGCTCGACTAGCCTAGCAAGCTAACATTTTGTCGTGTTTGTGGCTAGTTGTAGCAAGCCAAATGTGTTGAATCGAGCTGTATAGATGATTACCGGCGGTCTCCCCAGAGCGGGTCGTTGTCCTGCTCCGTTTGCTGCAGCTTGTTGTGGAGTTGTGTAAATGTTGTTTATCTGAGGTTCAGATAAACACACATTTGATGTCTGTGTAACGTTGCAAGGCGGTGGGGTGGTTATTATTTGGATATACGTAGCGTTGGTTTGACCGGGGTTTAAACGATCCGTGAGAGTTGTTAAAATGATATTATTGTCCAGAGGAGAGCCCCCAACCCCTGCTAAAATCACTTTGTCCGGAGCCGAGGAGATCCCTCTTCTCATCTTGCGGATTCGGGATAACCCCTTTCTTGTCTCTGCACTTTCAAGCCCGTATGGCTGCTAATAAACCGCAATAGTTTAAAAAAATAATCAGACCGAAGTAAAGATTACAGTCTGATTCATCGACTTTTGTAAAGTATTGTTCCTTAAGAAAGTGCATTTAGGCAGATGCAACGGATTAAAAAGTAGCACAACTCTCGTTCCCCTCGTCTAGAAATGGCTTCAGGAAACGGCCTGATGAATGAAGGGATACGGTTTACGCGCTCAAGAGCCCTCCCGCGAAACTCAGATTTCCCGGGAAAATTTCGAACAGAATTTACATGCCAGACACTATTGGTCCTTTAGAGAACAGTCCCCGCCCATATTACAGCCGTACCAGCCAATGACAGCTCAAAATTTGGCGCGCCACGTGTTCATTGGCAGTTGTAAACAGGCAGCGTCATCTGTCACGCCTTGCGTCTTCCCTGACAGGACGCTAAGTGGCGCAAGTGACCGATTGTGCTGACGAGACATGAGTGAAGTGATACTTTCAGCCCATAATGTTTGGCCCCCTTTCTTAATTTAAGATTTATGTGGGTGCAATGTATATCAGAATGACAAGATTAAAACACTGACCGTCTCTTCTCCCTATCCTTCCTTTTTGTTCGTTTATTTATCTATTTTTGTTTTACTTACTCTGTCAGTAAGTAAATTGTATTATTATTATTATTATTATTATTATTATTATTATTATTATTATTATTATTATTATTATTATTATTATTATTATTATTATTATTATTATTAATAGGATTATCTTTGTGAATTAAATACTGACCTCCTCCAAGATAATATGTTGCTGTGACTGCAGATCAGTCTTGTACCAGATGATAAAACTAAGTCAATGAAAAGTGGTGGCAAAAATAAATACAACTTCATTAATAAAAAACATCGAATGAAATACAGAATGCATCCTCTTCTATTCTCCTAAAATGGTTTCATTTTAAATGGGTTAGTGTTAGGCCTTTGGTTTTGTGCATCATGTTTTCTGCACAGCTCCTTTTGTACCCTGTATGTAGGCCTAATTCAGAATCAGAATCTGCTTTATTAGCCAAGTAAGCGTGTGCACATACAACTCGTTCTCTCTTTGTTACTCTCAGTACATGCTTGGAAATAGAAACTAAAAACAAGAACAACAAAAATTAAAGAGGTAAACATGAACATTGATTCCTTGCTAATTTCATTTTGTTTAAACATTTGCACTTTTTTTGTGCTACTGTTTCTGGTCAGTGCTTCTAATTTGCAATACAATATATGTCAAGGGCTTTTTTTTTTACTCAAAGCAAACCTTTGTGCATGAGCATAATGTTGACAATTAAAAATCAACTCCTCAAAAAAGCAGCTTAGAGCTGCTAGGCATTGGGTCTAATTAAAATATATGTTTTACATTGCACGTGACCTGGTCAAACTGTAGAGCAGTTTCACAGAAAGCAAAATACAAAAGCATCTTAATACCTCTGTACTTTTAGTTAAAATTTAAATAAAGGATTTTTACTTGTAATGGAATGTATTCTACATTATAATATTTCTACTTTTACTGGAGTAAAGTATTTAAATACTTCTACCACAGCTTACATTACAAGTCTGAAAGCTGTTTTCTCAGGCCAAGTAACACTTGACGTATTGTTAGTATCTCACATGATCAATAGGTCAGAATGTACTGCCCTGTAAAAAGATTGTGACTTGTGGTGGCATTATGACATACAGGTTAAAGAAACATCCTTTTAGCTTGAGTATGTTTAAGCTCCAACATGAAGCTTGCATCTGAAAGACACTGAACTCTCCTTACAAAATATACTTAATCTCTCCAAGGCTGTTATTTTGTAGCTGATTCTGACCTCTGACCTCACGATTGAGGGGTGCAAGAGGGGAAGAAATTCACCTGGCAATCTATTAAAGCCAGATTGATTGTTTATTATTAGGAACGGCTAACAGTCTACACTGAATTCATATCTGGTTCCCTCACTTTAAATGTCCCCCTTGGACTAACCCTTCACCAAAAGACAATAATTAATACATATGTAATGCCATGGGCAGCTCTGCAAGTCATGGCATGGTCTCTAAGAAAGAACACCCAGTCCTTTCACAGATGACCTTAATATCTTGCTTTCATTTTTATTTAGTTTTATTCACTTTTACTTCTTTACTTGGACCCTTTTTTTGTTTTTACTTACTTTACTTATTTACTTATAATGTTATGTTGCACACTGCTGAAGAGCTGCTAAACAGATTTTCATTGTTCTAAGCACAATGACAATAAAGATCTATTATATTCTACCTTTCTTCTCACACTCTGCAACACACACACTGATTCATACCTTTGGAAATAAGATGTTGGCTACCTCAGCAGGAGATGTCTTAAAATACATTTTTATTCACAAAGCCACAAATTATGGCAATCACTTTTACACTCTGCGGTACACATTACCACAGAGCACTAAAGGCCATTGATTTAGTACAAATGTTCTTGATCTTGTTAATGATTAGGTCTATTTTATGTCTTCATGAGCCCCTAAAAAATTATTCATTTTAAAATAGGGGCGAGGGAAATAGCCACTGGTCCAACTTTGTCATCTTATGTTGCGCCGAGCTTGAAAGAGAGCCTGAATAACACCGGAAGTAAGATGACATTATTTTCATCTACATATTTTTTATATTCCAATGTCCTATACATGTAGCCTACTAGACACACAAGGTTATCTTTAAAAACAAATCTTCTCTCACGATGCAGTTAATTTCAGATAAAAATACAAGATACGCTGCCACTTTTGAAAGGGAGGGATATGTAGGCCAACACAAATAAACATTTGTGTGAGAATAAGTAATTAAAACATAGCCTTTTACAGTGAAAGGTATGCGTCTCCTTACAGACAGTACATAATATCATTATTTGTTTTTTTGTTTGTAGTAGCCTACAATGCTGTAGTACTGAGAACGTTCGTCAACCCGGCTTTTATTTTGAAAGCAATGACCGGAAAAGCTTAAAAAAGAAATCTGTCACTGTTTGACTTGACTGGTAGTGAGGCTGAGGAGGAGGGACAGCCTGGAGTGAACTGGCTTCACAAGTCATGAGCTTTTTGTGCAAACAATGTATTTATTTCACCGAAAACAATAGGTAGTTAGCTAAAACAAAACAAAAAACAAGGAAAAAGACAACCGGGAACAGTGAGGCGTTGTAACAGAAAAACTACGCAGGATGGGCGAGCGGGAGGACACTGCGTTTAAAACCACTGGATCCAAGTGGCTGCTGCCTGTCAGTGAATACTTGGGCTTTCCTCTTGATCAGGTAGGAGTATCTGTCCATGAATCACAACCCATATATTTCGGAGTTAATAGATAGCATTTCCCAATCTATGTTGTCTTATGAATGCCTCTCTGTGTTACGACTATAGTCTGTCAATTAACGTGGTGTCCCTTGTTAGAGCGACGTGCCGTTAGTCGTCTCCATCGACGCCCACATTGAAGTTAATCTGTAATAGTGTAGATAAAAGGATTTTGGTGTTTATTTCTCTCCGAAATGGCATTTAGAAACAGAAGACTTAAATGCCAAAGTTTAAAAAGGAGGCTACTTAACGCTTATCGTCAACTATTTGTTATTATACTATACAAAGATCACAGTAAAACTTATAAACCTTATACAATTGATATGACACCACTAATGATGATGTAACAAGTGGGGAGGGAGGGGGGGGGGGATCCTTATAACCTTGCATCATGCTGTCACAATATGTCTCTACAGGAGTTGTGTTTTGTCAGCTATTAAAACACAGATATTTTGTTGAATATTGTTGTGTAAACTCCCATCCTAATCTCTATCTCTCCCACACAGGTCAATTTCCTGACGTGCCAGCTGTTTGCCCTAGCTGCTGCCTTCTGGTTTCGTCTTTACCTCAGTCCTAGCCATGCCAATCCCCTGGTCAGGCACGCTGTGGCCGCTCTTCTCGGCATTGCCTTTCTCATCTTCTGCTTTGGATGGTACTGTATGATACTGTCAGAGAGACGCTCACACAGTACTATTCAATTTCTCTCATATGATCAGCAACATATTTTGAGAGAAAATATGTGGTAGTTGACCTCTGAGTTCTCAACAATAATTGTCTACTCGTTGTCTACCTTTCTGACAAATAGTCAGGGCTGGTGTCCAGTGTGCAGGGTCACAGACTTATAATTATAGGAGGACACTGAGGCTGTTGACAGTAAGGGTGCACAGAAAGGAGATACACAGGAGAAATGTTTGTGGTGGCATTTGATCTATAAGTAACAGGTTTTAGGGGAAACATCTAGGCTCCACTGATGCACACTGCATTTTATCACAGACATACAGCCCACTTTGTGTGTGTCCTTGTCTGCAGGTACTCAGCTCACATCTTGACAGTGGTGGTTGCAAGCTACTTGATCATCATCAAAGCTGACATCAACAATGTACACAGGTAAGTCTGGGACGAAGCAAAATTATGGAGTTAAAATGTTGAATTATAAAATGGATCATGAAATGTTACAGCTGTGAAATGTGGTGGAATTTGTGCCAATGTAAACATAGCAAATTTTAAGTGCCATTAAATCATTCTTGAGAACCGTGTGCTATTCATCAATGTTGTTTTGGAAAGCTTAGAAAGGGAAAGTTTGACCCACCTTTACTATATACATTTGCCCTTTGTAGCCCTTTGGTTGCCTAATTGGTTTGATTATAGATTTTTTTTATTGAGCCTTTATTTATAAATAAAATCTTATTTTTAAAATCTCATCTCAGATAAACAGAATTCTGTTCTGTTGTAAATATGTTGCTACAAGTGTTTTGTTCTGTCTGGTCTGACTGATCCGCTACAACAGCAACATCTCATCTCCAAGACACTGTTGCAATATGTAAGATAAAAGGCAGCCAGACAAGCCAGTCGTATTGGTCTGAGTGTGTCTTATTCTACTGCATGTTATCACATACATATTTTTAAGTCACCAATCTCACTGGTATCGAATAAACTATACTTTCTGAAGACATTTTAATGTTAATTATAACCTTCATAGCATAAACATGAGTTACCGGGTTTAAAAATGAAATCGTAAAAAAGGCCCAAAGCTGTTTATCTGTATTTTGCAAATTCGGCCGATATGCTACAAATTCCATAATCTCTTCTGAGTAATGCTTAGTAGTAAAATAAATCTTAATCAACCACGACAGGCAGCCCTACTTGATAATCGTTACAGGTATTGTATCTATCACCAGAACATCTTCGTTGTCCTCGTCTGATTTAGTTTGGCTCATTCCCCAACACACAGGTATTCCATGGTGACCGCTATGGGCTACTTGACAGTGTGCCAAGTGAGCAGAGTCTTCATCTATAACTATGGAGTTCTGTCCACTGACTTTTCTGGGTAAGGAAAAATGTCTCACCTCTTATCCTCTCGCTTTGCCACACCTGGTTGGTGACAACATATTAATTATTTCAGTTTTAGATCTGCTCTGATGTTATCAGTTAACATTTCCAAACCATGTATTACCTGCTTACACGTTTGCCAGTGCCACAGCCTTGTGTAAACACAGCGCCGCTGATAAAAAAGCAGCAGTGTGACAGGTTGCCAGGTAGAGTTAAGGTACTCCTTGCCTCCTGGCAACTGTGACTTTGCTGTTTCAGGAACAAGGCTGCTTCTTAAGGAGAGGGCAGTTCACTTTAGTATGTTACTCTTTTTGTCAAGAATGTCTTTTCATTTCAACCCCTTATATCTGGACTCTGTAAGGATCATAAAAAAGTGCTATTGGTCATTATATCAGAAACGAAGTCATCATCAAGAATGACTATTTTGAAATTGAATTTATTAACAGTAACTGAATTCCAATAGCTACTTTCACATTGATGGCATGCAGTTGCTTTTACAAAGAGGGTTATCATTTCGTTACATACTATGCCTCGTGGCATTCACAAAAAACCGACACATATTTAATTTAACATGGCGCTGCAGATACATGTGTTTGGTCAGGATAATGCCTGAAGTAGCACCCGTGGTTTTATTGGAACGGTTCGTTCCAGATTAAGCCGGTGATGGTGTTTTCTGTGTGCAGTAGTTCTTTAAAAGGTGACGGTTGACTTTGCTAACACCATATTCTGCAACCTTTTTTTCCCAGTTCTGTTGTGTATGAATTTGCTGGAGGCCTCACTTGCACTCTGTGTGACTTTGATGATGATCAGGCAGGCCTGTGAGTCAGCCTCAGTTAGGGTCACAGAGTCTATCGGCTACAGTGGTGGAGAGAGTTGCACATACTGGCTGGCACCCTGAAAATGTTTCTCTAAAGCCAACTGCCAGCTCTCATTCTGCTGGCACGGCCAGCCGCTCGAACCCTCTCTGCCTCAGTTTTCCATGCTGTCCACACAATGCAGCCCACTGTGTGTGTGTGTGTGTGTGTGTGTGTGTGTGTGTGTGTGTGTGTGTGTGTGTGTGTGTGAGAGATGTAGTTTTTATGTGCCTTTGTGCACACACACACACACACACACACACTCACATTCTTGGGACAGAGACATCTCTATCTGTGAATGAAACTAGGAGAGGGGGTGTGAAGCTAGTCTATTCAGACTTACTGTACTGACCTCAATGCCTCCACCGTCGCCTCTCTTTCAGCACTTTTTGGTATCTATAAATGTCTAACTTACTAAAACAACTAAAATGGAAATCTAATCTATGTAAAGGAAATATAACACAAACATGAGTTATTGCACACATGTTGTATGTTCACCTAATTGCTGTGTATTGTATTGATGTTCTGGATGACAGTCTCTGAAGTACCAATGTTAAAAGTGAAAGCAAATTATTACATTTGAATGTTTATTGTATAACAAATAAGTGTGAACAACTTTCAGTATTTGATGGATGAAATCTTCTTGTTAGCGTTATTCTATTAATCAACTTTGTATTTGTATTCTATTTCTTAAGAGCATTGTGAGCTTGACAAGATTGTCAGGCTGTCTTGGAGACAATGATTGAGTGAAATGAATTGCATTGGATTATTAAGTGACCTGACTTGACACTACTGGAAAGAATGAAGTTATTCACGGGAAATTACATTCTCAGACAGACGCTCAGTAGGCGTTTACTTGTGATGTGCTTTAAAACAGGCTGCTTCTGCCTTTAAAAGATTTTAAAAACAGGATCCTGTATTAGAAACATTGTCAGAATGGTCCATCTACCTCGGGCTGTTTTTCTGAGACTAAAAACACCAGGATGCTCTTGACTGCTAAAGGATCATCATTAACATAGAAGGTCTGGTGCGCCTGGCAGATCAGTTTCTTTATGGATTAGTTTATGTCCCACAGTTTTGTGAGAGTTAGAATGATGGCACTTTATATATATATATATATCCTTTTAAAGTCCACTAAGTCAGTATCTTACATTAGTTAACATGTATCTGCTGTGTCCAGGCCTCTGATGATAGTAACACAGAAGATAACAACACTGGCTTTCCAGCTCCATGATGGTAAGGCAAAGGAGAAGATGCACACATACAAAAAATTTAAGTTTCCAAACTGGTTACTGATGATGTCATCCCTCGTTTTTCAGGTATGTGTAAGAAACCTGAACAACTTACCCCGGAGCAGAAGCCTCTGGCTATAAAGTAAGATTTTACTGTGGTGAATACTCACATATTCAATGTTTTTTTGTACAATGGTAGTTTCATGTTGTAGTGTGAAACATCAGGGGATAGACTTCCTGTAGACAAGTCAGATCACTGTGTCCCCTTACTGAATTTAACTGATTTTCTTTTAAGCCTGACCCTTGAGGTAGTTGCGTAGGATTAATATGTATCTGGACCGAATGTCCCTGTATGTATGCACAGATGGTTGCATCTGAATTAACACCTTAGTTTAAGAATAAATGACTGTTTCTTTTCCTTTAGCCACGAAGGACAATGACAAGGAGATGCAATCATGGTGAATAGCTTGTTCATGTAAAAAGCATGCTAGGAACTTAGAAAAGATGAATCATTTTGCATGGAAAATAGAAGATTTTTATGCATGTGATTTGATAAAACCACAGTCATCAGTGTATCATGCATGCCATGTTGGAATGACATTTAAAATACATTTAAATACATTAAAAAAAAATTAAGAAACGATCATAAAGTGTTGCTCGTGTGTGATAACTGCAGCTCTACATTCAGTAATTGTCTCATGTTTGTTAGCTTACTTTAAGATTCCTGTTCTCCCTGTAGGTTTGGATATCACTCACATTTTGTTCATTCAGAGTCTGATTTAACTTATCAATTCTGCTTGTACTGTAAACATATATATAAGCTTTGATGCAGGCGTAACCAACAATGTAGACAGAAGCTCTGCAGGTCAAAACCTTTTGTTTAGGAATCAAAAGCGATGCCTTCTTTAGTATTTAGAACTTGTTACGAGTCATAACCAGTTCTCGATAGCCAGGCCTAGTTCCTAAAAATGCTGCGAAACTGCTGTAATTTGAAAGAAATGTGTGACATTTTTAAAAAGTGACTTTTTTACGTTTTATCACGTTTCCACCCAACTTAGATGGAAAAATACAAATAACACTGACGTGCATTGTACCTGACGTGATCACTCTTACACTGAAAAATAAAGGGATTGTCTAAAATAAATGATTTGTCCTCCTGTTCTTTCTACAGTGTGAAACCTTCTCTCATCGAGTACCTGAGTTACAATCTGAACTTCCTGAGTATCTTGGTGGGACCATGCAGCAACTATAAGGAGTACATGGACTTCATAGAGGGCAGACACATCAGCAGGAGGCTCAGGCAGCACTCTGGGACGTGTAATGGTCAGAACGGCTATGATAAGACACCGGACCCATCACCTCTGGTATGTTCCTGAATGCATATTGCTGCTTGGGACTGGGACTGTAGTAAAGTCTGGCTGTCAATTCTAAACCGCAGTCTTCTCCCACTTCATTTTTAGTTTTCACTGAAACCTTTCCAGTCGTATCAGGAGTCTGATTCTTTAGCTTTTGTACCTAGTCCTGCTTGCTGACATTGTTTGAGTCTAAATATGACTTATTTCCTCTAATCTCAACTGGACCTGATTTTGTCATCGTGTCAATTTGTAATGCGTGCTTCCATCTGTTTTCTTTGCAGAATGCTGTGTGTCGAAAATTGCTGATTTGCAGCGGATGTATGCTGTTCTTCCTCACTGTGACTCGGTCTTTACCGATAATGTACAACGTGGACCCCAACTTTGTCAGCCACGCCCCCTTCGTCACAAGGCTCACCTACGCTTTCTTATCCATACAAGCAGCAAGACCCAAATTCTATTTCGCCTGGACACTAGGTGAGCTCTGTGTGCGTTTGTATGTTTATCTCGTCGTTAGCCAATTGTCTGGTGGGAACATGGTCTACATTGTTATTGCCATGGAAGTCGTGTGATTGTATTGTTTTCCTCTGTCCTGTCAGCTGATGCAGTCAACAACGCTGCAGGATATGGATTCTTGGGGATGGATGAAAATGGAAAGCCATCGTGGGACCTTATCTGCAACCTCAACATCTTGAAAATTGAGGTACCCTCAATGTTTCACATGATTTAAAAAAACACGTACATGCATAGTCTCTCTATGGATGTGTTAAGTTTCATGCACCGTTGCATGTTTGTCAAAGTTCGGTAATTTCTTACCTAATAAAGTTATTGTTATGTGGTTTTCTATTGATCTTTTTTCAGACCGCAACCAGCTTTAAGACATTCATAGACAACTGGAATATTCGAACAGGAATTTGGCTCAAAACGTAAGTGCTGCAAATGTGAACTTCAATACTTCATTACATTACATCATGCACGCAGTCAGAAAACATTTACTCAGCTTTCCTTTTCATAAACTTCTTTGTTTGATTCCTCTCATCTCCTCAGGGTGTGTTATGACCGAGCCCCAAAGCACAGGTTGGCGTTGACCTTTATCCTGTCGGCGCTGTGGCACGGTGTTTATCCCGGGTATTACTTCACTTTCATCACTGCCATCCCCATCACCATGGCAGCACGAGCTGTGAGTTCTCTACCTCCTCTGGAAATTCAAATGAATGAACCGGCATACAACTGCAAACATAAACACTTGTGTATCTGTCACAAAACACACCTGGCTGACATGTAGATGTTAAACTAAAGCAACATCTAAGGAATGTAATAGATTTTGTCATGTAACTTAATAGGATTAGTTTAAATTAAATCAACAGCATATCTTAAATACACCAATCCTATCACTCTGTTCATCTGTCTCTCCACACCAGGTACGGAAGTCTGTTCGTCACTACTTGCTGAGCTCCAGAGGCTTGAAGCTGGGTTACGACATCGTAACTTGGGCAGCCACCCAGCTGGCCATCTGCTACACTGTTATGCCTTTCCTACTTCTTGCAGTTGATCCCACTTTGGTTTATTACAGGTACGTTATTCACCTTCAGTCCTCTTATCCTCTTCCTCTTCTATCCAATTCATATTTGCTGCATTTGTCTGGCCATGTGGGTCAGCGTGACGTAAATTATCATCTGTCCACATCCACAAAGGTCAGCACTGACTGTACGCACAACTAGCGCGCTGGTTGTGCGTACACCAAGTCCTGGTGATACAGACCCAGAATTGTAGTTTATATAGAAGTACATGCGCATCCACCTCGCACATGCAAGTCCGCAGCCGACAGCATTCATATTGAAGTTTGAAGAAATTGAAATTGGGAAAAATCACAAATTCCCAAAGACCAAACGGACATCTTTAAATGTCTTGTTTTGCCAAATCAACAGTCCAAACAGCAAATAAATTCAGTATACTATCATAAAAGACTAAGGACACCAGATAATATACACATTTGAGAAGTTGGCACCAGAGAATTTTGGCATTCAAAATGATCAAAAATAGTTTCTGATTTGTTTTCTGTCAATCGCCTAATAAACCAATCGTTGCAGCTTTAGTACTCATGTATTTGCAGGATTTTAGCAACATATAGATTGTATATTAAGAGCTAATGCACTTACTACTGACTGATGACATTTATTAAGGTTGAGCCCCAGAATTCTCCTTTGTTTTATACATTTTGTACATAATTTATTTATGTCGAACAGGATATTTCGTGGCCTGCTCTATGTTGTCATGTCACGTTCATCCTACTGGCCAACATTTCCCCTAACAGTACATTAATGACAACGGTAGAAAAGTTACTCTCCTGTTTTTCCTCCTAGGTCTATGTACTTCCACGTTCACATCATCATTCTGGTTGTGATCGCCCTGCATCGGAAACACAAACCCAGTGTATTCTCTGCCACCAACAAAACATTTTCCTCCTCCTTCTCGTCTCCGTGCCCAACACAGTGCCAGCCTGTTCACTCCAACAACAATGACAAAGTAGACTGAAAATCCCCTCTTTACGTTCTTTTACCAGGCTCTCACTCGAGGGTGTTCTCTCAAAGACAAGTGAATAACCCTAAAAGGTATTCAGCAAACTTAAAATGGGAAAACACGACTTATTCTTTGTGACAATACGGAGTTAGGAAAAACTTTGATGGTACAATACGATGCAGCCCTTGAACCTATGGCACTGGATATGCATGGGGAGAGTGTTTCTGCCATATTGTAAGATTAAGATCAGAACCTGATTCTGATTCTAAGAAAAAACATCAAACTTAAGCACAGCAGGCATACTGGAAAGAGAAACATTAGCTGAGTGAACGTCTCTGGTACTACTGCCACCTCCACCACCAGGAGACTGACCTCCTCCACCTGCCCCCACTCTGCTCCACTTATCCCCCTCCATGCCCATCTAAACACCAGCCTGCCTGCTCCAACAACAATGCAACAGTGTGAAGAGAGAAAGGAGGCTCACTTTCTTTCCTGTCCTCTATCTGCGCTGTCCTGCCGATTGGTGGGATCTAAGCCAACACAGTGGGAGAGCAGCTCCTAACCAGGGCACAAATACCAGGACACACACACACACACGCACGCACGCACACACACACACAAACATAAACACTAGGACACAAATATGCACATACTCTCTTAGACACGCTCGCACTTTGTCACATACAAAGGCTGCTCTTGTGTGGCTACAACAAAAGAGCATACCAAGAGGAGAGAGAGCCCTGGTTTGTGTCTGTCTGTCTGTATATCTGTGTGTGTGTGTGTGTGTGTGTGTGTGTGTGTGTGTGTGTGTGTGTGTGTGTGTGTGTGTGTGTGTGTGTGTGTGTGTGTGTGTGTGTGTGTGTGTGTGCCTTATGAAAGACTGTGGACTGTGTTGGTGTTTCTCTCACTGTTAGTTGGTACTCTGGGTAGAACGACCCTTGAAATACCAATTTGACCAGGCAGCACTCCAGTGAAACTATTACTAATGAAGGCAGGTTGGCAGCTCCTCCTGGAGCGGAGACTTGTCTAGTCTGTAGAAAGAGTAAACTATGTTATAGTCAGTATGGATAATCCTGAGCTCTAGCAATAGCCCTGTAAACATAAAAGAAAAAGAGGACAGATATTTAAAGAATAAATGGTGTGATTTCACAACAGCAAGCTTCAGCTAATGTTGTTTTGCATTGCACAATTGTAACAAGTGAAGAAATGGTCAAATATGAGCACACATTGCAGTTGGAAGCAAAAGCATTTGATTTGAAGTGATTTACTGAACATCCACTTTCGCTAAGATATCTCTTTTTGTGCTGAAGCAAAGGAATTTAATTGTGACATAGTTATTAATGTGTAAGTACTTTATCATGTGGACGGTGCTGGACACCTGTTATCATGATGTGAAGTAATTAAACAAAACGTTGTTGTAAAACTGAGAGGAAATACACTTTTTGGGAGGTAACTATTGCACACTGAAAGAATGGATAATATGAACAAAAATAAGAATTTATAAATGAAATGTGTTCTTCTCACCAGGGCCATGGTGCTGTTTTTCATACCCACCATGAACAGAAAGCATATTTTTGTTACTGATTTTACAATTTCTCACCACAATTCACGAAGTCTTCTCTTCACTAGCTTTTACTTTTCCACAATCGAAAACCGATGAATCAGAAGGTTATGCTTACGATTAGAGGTGAGCTAAGCACGGTGGAAACAAGAAGATACATGCACGTTTTTAAATGTTTCATTATCAAGAAGTTGATGCCACATGAGAGGTTTGGGAGCATTGGGAGTTTTTATGAGGGGCACAGTGGCTTGGTTTATTAATGGTGCTACCTGCTGCAGCCTAGCATGTTCGCTTTTAACTACATTTATGGGTGTGCTAACAATGCTAACAAGTTGCAATGCAATAATAATGTTGTTGTTGTGTGACGGTGTCTGGTGAAGAAGAATCACATTACACTTGAACATGTCAGGCTGTCCCTTTAAATGCATTCTATGGGTTTGCTTAATGAAAACGCACCTTCTTTTCTGGATATAACATGTGAAGTTGAACAGTATGTATCTGTTTAATCATGTTCGAGACACAATCTTACTGCATTTTATTACCTGCTTTAAAATGTAATCTGAAAATGTGTATTTTGGATTTGCCTGTTTTGGCTTAATTTACATGTTGACTTAAACCCCTGATTCTTAATACATAAAGCATCATTGTAGAGCTTGTTTTGGGGGGTGGGGGGCATTCACCTGCTGCAGGGGAATTGTTTGATTTTAAGGGAAACAAGAAGGGGGGGTGGGGAACTTGCAAACTAAACTATTGTCCGTCTCCCCTGTCTCATTAGAACAAATCTTTCTGATTAAATATTTAAACATTTTAGTCATTTTTGAGCAACGGTGGCAATATTACATTTTTGTTGATTATTTTAATGTTTAACTGCATATTAATACCTCTGTTGGAGTTAATGAAGTGTCAGTAACGACTGATCTGGGGACCTGCAGACTTTGCAAGAGGTCTGCACTTATGTTTTATGACCTGAAGTATAAAAAACGAAATGCTGATGGTAATACAGTTAGTCCCCATGACACCCTCATAAGGTGTGTGTGGTGAAAGCTGAAAACTGCCCAAGTTTGGCTTTGCTATAACAACATTTATTTTGTGAAACAAAGCCCTTATTAACTGTTATGGAACTAGCTGCCACCTTTTAAATGTGTTGTTTTTTATCAATATGTCCCCGGCACTGTATAGTCTGCGTGTTGGTAATGTGTTCTTAGTGCAGGGAAAGGAGCGATGAGTATGTAGTATGACTGTAGTCAGAATGAGCAGCTATTTGAATGACTCAATACTGATTATGAAGGTATTTTTTGTATGTGACTTTGCAGATGTATGCATGATCAAATGTACTGACTGAGATGTTGTGTTCCTCCATTCTAGTATTGTTTGTATGGAGGAAAGATTGAGTGGTATAAAAAGATCTGAGTAACAAATAAAGCTTCAGTGAAACACATTTTTATTTGTCAAAGTTTGAATTGTCTGATATAAAAATCTGTTTTTTAAGTTGGTATATAATTAATGATAATGAGAAATCATAAAGCATTCTGAAGACAAACATGTTTGTATTCTGACTATCTTTTAAGAACAAGTAAAACTTCTTTAATAATTCCAGATGCCAGTGAGACGTATTTGTTTTTTATCAGTTTAGTTCGAGCCTCGCAACAAACCCTATCAATGCAACGCCTGTCCCATGCAGTTTATTCTCTAATGATACTTTCAAAGTGACTGCCTCTCTGTCCCTTGTGTCACCTGTTAGTTTCCCTCTGACAGCCATGTGCTCACAGACAACTAACGACAACCAGGGGATGAAGAAAATGAGACAAAGATGAAAACAAGCAACAACAAAATATACTTAAATCACCGCAATGCTAGAGTGTGTTCCACTTGTGAAAGTCATCTAAAAGTGTCAGTATGAAGTGTCTCGTCTCTGCAGAAAATCAATCAATCAAAAAATAATGTGGTTATATGGCCCTCCTACAAACACAACTGTTTAAGTACATGTGGGATTCTGGAGGGACTAAGTGAGGTAGATTCAATATTTGACATTGTCTTTTAAACTTCATGTTTACATTTAGAAGTCAAACTTTACAAGCTTTAAGTGACATGCTGTCAGTGTATTTAATAAAGAAATAAACTGCCTTCTCTCTGTATAGAACGCTTCAGTACGTCTACTTTCATTGTGTAGCTGGAGCAGGGAGATACAGTTTTAAAGCTAATTTTATTTCCATTGGATTCCTACTCTTTACAAAATAAGCCATATCAGTTTCCCTGCTCGATGCAATAATGAAAGACAATTTATTTGTCCATTGTTTGGAACTATAATGACAACAGTTGTGCTTATGTTTTTGCTCCTTGTAATGTGCTGCCTACATTCAGTTTGGACTTTACTGCTCATCATTTCTGCAAAAGGTGTTTCTATGTTACTGCAGCAGCTGTATATAATTATAAAGACTCATGTGGTGATAGGCTAACACATGCATATACTATCAAAAAGCTTAATAGCCATATTGTGTTTCTAACATTATAATGCAAGTTAATAGTAATAATGATTGTAATGAAAGACTAGAGCCCACATACAATACTCTTCCAACATATCACAGTACGTTCCATATGAAGTACCATCTGATTACCTCATATATATTTAAATCTGTTCACAGTATGTGCAACATTGTTATTTGCTGTCAGTACCACTGTGTCATATAATGACTGACAAGTTTTTGATCGATTCTTTGTAACATCGTCAGTAAAAGTACATTTTCATGAGTTTAAAATGCCTTAACAAACAGCACAAATTCATTGTTTTTGTTATGTATTAGCATTTCATATTAATGTAGCTCAATTCTATAAAACACAACCTATACAAGTTACTTGGAACATTTAACCTACGACCTGTAGAAAACAATGAATGACCGATTTGAATATCACGTCAGTTTAAGCCTGAGAAGTTAACGAGTACAGAGAAAGATTAAGATACGGGTAGCTGCAGAAAAGCTTAATCCGTCATTTTCTCTGCTTCCAGTGAACTAATGTCAGCAGCCAATTTAAATGTTTTTGTCTTATGGTATAAAAAAAAGAGCTTATTTAGTCCAAGACCAAATTCTGTGTGAAATAATGGAAGATCACCACAGGGCGTCCCCACAGATGTCTTCACTTAATCTGCCTGATTAGACCACCCAAGACTCTTCTCTCTCTCTGTGTGTGTGTGTGTGTGTGTGTGTGTGTGTGTGTGTGTGTGTGTGTGTGTGTGTGTGTGTGTGTGTGTGTGTGTGGACTGTGCTTGATTGATTCTCCTGTTAACTTCAGAACTTTTATCTTATTTTATTGGCGTGTTGAGTTTAGTGAGTTCACATCATTTTCAGCAATTCTCTTGCCAACTTCAACTTGAGCAAACTCAAATCTCCAAGACATTTAGAAATCACCAGAAACAAGCGAATATCAAATTTGATTGATTCAAATCAATGTATCCAATGTGAGGAATTAAGAACAGTGTTGAATACAGATGTGTGGAATATCTCACCTGCATTAGTCTGTATAAGAATTTGTTACAGGTCCATACAAACACTGAAAACTAAATCAAGTTTCATCACCTACAGTTGTATCAAATTAATATAGGCGGCCGGCTTACAGTTCACAACAATAAAATAAAGGTCCTTAAGTATGCACTCACGACCTACAGCGTACTGCATTTCACATAACAAGAGGCTAACCCATTTTCCTTCATTTTGATTTAACAATGCACCCGTTTTTGATTCAAGATAATGTTTCAACTCTTTTGCGAACTGTAGATCTTTTTTGCTTTCCTCCCAATGACACAAAGAGGTTTTGTGATGCTTGCAGTGCAAAGTGAATCCAGGAAAAAGATAATAGCCCCCTAATTACAGTATTTTGACAGATTATATTTTATTACCATGACTGACTATGCACACAAGACAGTCTTAAAGCACTTAGACAGTCAATTTAATGATCCAATGCAAGGAGGCAAGTTGCTGCTATTATTATAATCACATTCTGCTTATCAAGCGGAGGTTTCTCATCACATTCTGCTCCTTGTGGGATCCACACACTGTCCAAATCTCCGTTTTCTGGATGTTTATCATTGGCTGTCTAAAAGGGAAAATACAATAGATTCCTTTTATACGGTTTAAACGGCCATAAAATATATATTTTTTAGTCAAAAATATGATCTTTTCCATGTTGATCAAGTTACTTGTGTTTTATCACCTCCAGTGATTTGTATACTGCTGTATTGCATAATTGTAGAACAAGTTCTCTTTTATGATTCTTACACATTAAACATGTACAATAGGGTTTCTTTTATTAGCAGTGCATGCACGGGGGAAATCAAGCAATCAGATCAAAAATCCTAACTACATAAATATGTTCAATTCTTTTCTTCATTGTTATCACGGTTACCCACATAATAAATAACTAGAACAATTTTATATCTTATATCTAAATACATTTTCTGCAAGGAAATTCAATTCAGTGACCCGTGGCTGCTTCCTTTCATTTCTTCAACCTCCAAACAGTCTTCAGTTCTACTGAAGACATGAGCAACCTGTGCTGAGCAGGTGACACGCACAACTATTCAAAACATAAATTAGGAAATCAGTGACAGCTGAATTTGGATTTGCCTTCATTTTTCATGTCTGGCTGATGACTTGGTTTGCGTATAACAATAAGAACAATGAATAAGAACAATAGTTATAATGATAACATGAGCAATTATAGCCAGATGAACCTAGTGACTAGGCAATGATGGGCTTCAATACTAAACAGAAAAAGCAAATTGCCTATGATATACAGTATAGTATACGGTGTAAACCGAATGTCAGCCAGCAGAGGGCAGCAGAGCCTATATAATATATTATTAGGTATGGGAAAACATGTAATTGTGTCTTATTTAAAGCAGTAACAGCTTTTTTACAGAATGGAAACCGGTTAACAAAAATCTAATTGAAACTATCCACTGAGCAGAGTATTTCCAGGCTGCCCTTACATAACAGAAACTGGACTAGAGGCCTGCTGCTATCTCACCGAGCATGGGGGAGGCTGTGTTGTAGTTAAGCTGCAGGCTGGTGGGGAGATAAATCATCAGGTATTGGAGCCAGAGGGTCGATGCCAATGGGGCAGAGGACTCAGGTGGTTCAGTGTTGGCATTTCTTATCTTTCTGCCACAGTCTCATCCTCTGAGGAAAGTTACAAACTCCTCTTTAAAAGATTTTGTTGAACTGCACCTACCTTGTTACATTCAGTATACATGGGAGACACTTGGTGCATGTTACTGCTTTGGGTGATCTATATGACGTTTATCACCAACAACAAACATAAAAATCTAAAGAGGTAATGAGCATTTTCACAAAGAGCAGCCGAATGGTTATCATGGAATATGAATGAGGCAGGCAGGCGGGACTTTTTAAGACTCTGACATCATCAAAAGGCATACATGCGTGCAAGACGAAGAGTAATGTACTTGATGTGGAAGGGTGCATCTTTATATGCAAAACTGTCCCTCTTTCCTTGGCTCATCACTCTCAAAAGCAGATAAGAAATTAGTTTAACACTGCTGAAACAAGGCATGCCTCTTTGTTCAGTCTTCCTCCATAAGTTATCAGGATTTCTGACAAACGTCAAAATGCCATTTACGGTATTTTCTTTTCTGATCTTGTGTTTTTCTTCTTGCATTGGTACCGAAGTTTGTTGATATTTTTGTGAGCCCTCAAACTGTCAATTACCCTTGCCTGCCATCTAAGCATCTAGAGTGAGAGATTTATATAATGAATATATATATATATATATATTCAACAGACTCAGAGCAGAGGAGAGGAGAGAAAGAGGCCACTGCTGTGTGTTTAAGATAAATTTGTTTCAGCTCGTGTCGGTCAGTCAAGACAAAGTGAGGTTTTGGTGCAATATTTGGAGTAGCAGCAGTCCAATGAATCAACCATTAATTGTCTCTTCAAGAGACGGTCAGGTCCCTGTGCTTAAGTTCAAAGTGTACAATCAAATAATATCTAAAATCCTCTTCAGAATACCTTTGATAGTTTGACTGGGTACCTTGTGATTAGACTGTAATGGGTTCAATGACATTTCCATACACTGCAGTCCACGCAATCAGTCCCAGTTTATAGTTTCTAATGGATTGCAAATAGTATTCGTCTCCGGCGAGATTAAAGTTTTAGCTGCTCTCTGTTGGTGGTTGAATCTTCTCCTTTTCTCCCGACTGGCCTTTTTTCTTCTCATCATCGTCCTTGATGAAGAAAAGAGGAAACATGCCGAGGATACAGCCGATGCCAACACCAATGGCTTTGCCCTGCACACATTGAGAAAGTAAGAAAATATTAATGACAAAATACATTTTAAATAATACACCATAAAGCAAAGTAAATAATAAAAGTAAATAATCCTCTTACATTGACTTACAATGTTAAAATAAAAATAAAAATTTATTATACTTTGGTTTGTTTTGCTGAGTATTAAGTTCAGTTTGGTCAATTGCACATTTTAATCATGCAGCACCTGGCCTGCTGACTTTAAGGTTGAACAGGCAATGACTGAATGTGTGCAGCAGGTATTCCCGACATGTCAGGACACTGACGGACTTTTCACAATCAGCAAATGGACTGCATTTATATTGAGCTTTTGCTTGCTATTTTGCGATCACTCAAATCGCTTTACAACACATGTCAGCATTCACCCATTCACACACATTCATACAGAGGCAGTGGCTACGGTACAAGGTGCACATCAGCTCATCAGTAGTGATAACCATTCACACACTCACACACACCGTTGGCCATCGGGAGCAATTTGGGGTTCAGTATCTTTCCCAAGGACACTTCAACAAGCTGACTGCCGGGGCTGGGGATCAAACCACCGACCCTTCAACCTCTGGACGACCACTCTACCTCCTGAGCCACAGCCACCCCAAACAGCCTTTTACAGCTAGATCAAACACTCAACCTAATTACAACTAATTACATTTCACACTTCAGCAGCCACAGCATATTAGAAATAATTCAGGTCTAATTTTACTCTCAAAATGAAATTGCGATGGAAGGGGCACGTCACAGAGACGTGCGTTTCTGTTGTCGCTGAACAAACCCTGGTGCGATGTTTACTCTGCATTACACAGCAAATGGAATCCCTCAAATGCTCTTAGCAGCAGGTTCATTAAAATCCACTCTGAATGTGGACTGTTCATGTTAAATGTTTATTTGTCCGATAGGCTTTTGTCTGTCTTTCACACTCACACTCACACACACACACACACACACACCAAAAGGTGAGAGAAGCATTTAGCTCCCTGTTATACAAGAAGAGTGACAGAGACAGTTAGAGAGCAGAGTGTAAGGTTTGGGAGTTTTAGTGTGATGGTACAGACCGCGTGAGAGCTGACTCTGGTCTGCCACATGTCAGCCTGTTTTGGGCTTAAGTCAGGAATCTTCATTCCCAGCCGATACGCCAAGGCCTCCACGTAACCTGCCAGCCTAAAGAGAGCGAGAGAGAGACAGAATAATCAAACTTACAGTAACATCATACTGTAAAAGAGAGCTGCAACATTGAATTACTTCTAATCAGTGACCCTTTAACAGATGATAAATTATCCTTTCACTTTGTCAAGTGAACAATGTCGACATTTAACAAGATGGAAAGCCTGTTGAGAGCAGAGCAGAGAGACATGGTAGACATAAAGGTCAATAAAAGAGACATGTGAACCAGTTATAGATAGAGAAGACTCAATATGTGTTCAGGCACGTGCAGAATGCAAAATATAAAAACTGATTTTAAGCTTTACATATTATTTAAGAAATAAATGAAAGAAAGTCAAAGAAAATATAAACATCCTGTAAACATGACCACAATGACTAAAACAAAAGTGGTACAGGCACTTACAGGCATATTCTATTGTGTTAAGGATGTGATTTGCAAATAGATTAAATTTACAAGCACTTGTTCTTGTTTCTTTTGTCTCCTTTGGATGTTTTTCTTCATTACATTTCATGATCCATTAAACCACCCGTGGAACAAAAACTAGCAAAACACAGTAAACGACCAAAGTATTCGATAATAGCGTAAAAACAAAGTAAATCAGCAAATGAATGTTCCTGTCTGCGCCTTGTTGATGCCATCAGTCAAAAAAAACTGCATGTCAAATATCAGCTCTGATAACAGAAGGAGAGAAAGGCAGAAAGCCTCCAGTGTGTATAAACTCTGGAGCACTTTACACAGATGATGGAGCAAAGACAGATTGCAGCAGATAAAGAATAGTGTTAAGTATCTGAGATGCTTCATGAGAAACTCACCAATCATACAAAACCTTTTATTTCAATTTTAAAGTTGTACGTTTGGTCTGATGTGTAGCCCTGAATAACACTCAATGTGTAGATGATGAGTTCTGTGCAAACTGAATAATACTAACGGGGCCACACTTTATTTTCTGTCCCTCAAAAAGTAGAAATAAAAACTATTAAATAAAAAAAAACTATTACAATACAAATGAAAATTAGATTTCTGTTTTTCTACCACATGCGTTCATAAAGTAGACACTCTGATATTGTGAAGAGCTAGTGTGCAGGTCCATCAGTGAATCGAGCGATGACGAGAGATGGGTCATTGCGTGTCAGTGTCCAGAGTGAACTACAGAAAGTTTACAGATTACCTATAGAGCGATAGAGAACATGGCCAATATTCCCTCAGTGGGGAAAAGGTCACACATTTTATGTCAACATGAACAACAATCATGGGTAAGAAGGGATGAAAAATAAAAAGCAGGAAAAAATAAGAATGATGTTGCCGTTTGCCATAAATGTAGTCAAATATGCCTCGTTCAAGATAGAAATAAAATCTAATGATACCTTTAAAGAAATTGAACAGAAGTACACACATGTACTATAGCATATGGATATATTAAACTTTAAGAATAAAAGGTCCTTAGTGCCTAGAACAGTATAACACTGGGTTTATGGTGATGACTTTGATCTCTGTGAACGCTGGCAAATACACACTACACACACACACACACACACACACACACACACACACACACACACACACACACACACACACTCCACTGACTCATTCTGCCCAGAGTCCCACAAACCGACCAGGATCTCTACACTGGAATACTACACTGCTGTAGTAGTTTGCTGTAGGTCAGTTAGTTTGCGGCCATTTGATTACACACATCCTTATTGAATGAAATGAACGTTAGCATAATATCAACTGAAATAGTAAAGGGTGTTAAAACTAGATTTTGAAGCAGGGCCCATCTATATGTTTGTTTGATTGACTTACTTTACTACTAAAAAAGCACATCCCTTATGTCCTCGTAGATAGGACAGTAAAACAAAAAGTGAACCTCATTCTCAATATCACCAAGCTCTCACAACAAACAAAGTCTGTCCTCCTCTTGTGGCCTTAAACCTGCTGGTCTCTCTGTGTCTACAAGACATGGCTCACATTTGTAATTGTGCTTTAGTGGTGCAGATTGCAAAAATGTGTAATTAAATTACCACCAAGATATTCTTCCATACAAACAACCTGGGGCCTTTGGGGCCTCTGAGCGTCTGGGGACCAGAGCACTTTGCCGGTTGGTAATCCAGCCTTGCTGATAATAGCGGAACTAATTACAATTAAAAACGCAGTAACCTTGTAATGTCTGAAATAATAACTGCAACTGAAAGTGTTTGGAGAGCTGTTTTACCTTACTGTCGTGTGTCCAGTCTGAGCAAAAAAAAAAATCAGGTCAAGCAGTGTGAGAAAATAAATTCAAGTAAATGTATTTTGGCCCAGATCTTGGTTCAGTCGCTGGAACTAATGGATCTTCAGTTCACTGCACATATAAATAAGCTGCAGCCGGAGCTGTCGGGTCAGCCGAGTGAAATGTAGCAAGTAGCATATTTGAGAGAAAGATAAGCAGACGAGGAGATGAAGCCAGTGTGTATGTGTGTAAAGGTGTATGTATGTGAGCCTGAAGGCATTTGCCTTTTTTCATAGTAGAGAAGAAATAGTAGTGTTTACCAATGATGGACTACTAATGGATAATAAGGACAATAATTAAATAACAGACAATCATGATAAATGAACTCATCAATCCAAATACTGACTCTCATATTTCTTTTACTTCTAGTTTGTTTTATTTGTCAGGTCCATACCTTGACAGAACAATAACAGAGACACTCCTGCCTTTGAGTTAAATCCAGCAAAAAGTATTTCACATGTTTGAAACAGCAAAAGGCAAAAATTAATCAGGGATGCATCCGAACGTAAAATACCTGCGGTATTCAAAACACGTCAGCTAAGGCCTTAAAATCATTTTCTGAGCATGAGACTCACAAGGCTTAACCTCAACCAGGCTGCACCAGAGGCAATAAAAACCTTCCTGAGACAACAACTGAATCTCTGAACATTATCAGTGTGAAATACCAAACTGTTGGATTTAAATAGTTAAAAGGGTTCAGCTGCTCTCATACTGTTGATGTTATATAGCCATTTAAACAAGCATCCACCCTTCTTAGGTATCCTTGAGAAAAACACCGACTCCCTTCTGGTCTGTAACAGATACTGGGCTTTAGACCTCTTTAGAGGAAGGCAAGCAAACTAGACTTTCCCTCTGTTAATCCAAGGAAAACAAATCAGATACATTTAATTATCAATCATCTATTCATTAATTGCCAATTTAATTATCTGAGTTGTATAATACAAGGTCATGGAATATGCTCCAACCTATAGCATGCAATAAGTTTATAGGTAGAAAAACAGAGATGACATCACAGGGTTATGAGTCATAGTCAAGGAAGAGGAATCCAATTTCGGGCCCAATTTTTTAATCCATAGAGCCCACTATTATGAATTCTTGGCTGAATGCAATAATGCTTTACTGGCTGCTTTTCCTGCCCCAGAAATCACTCATGCATGAAAGGAACCAAAAAAGCAGCAGCTGGGACAAAGCTGTGCAATGGGAGCATCTGTAACAACAGTCAGAATGACTCATGAGCTAAATTATAGACTTCAACGAGGTTGAGCTGGTTTCTTACATCTGCCAAACACACATATACCACGGAGGAAAATCTTAAAAATCCACCCAAGAATTAATCCCTACACATGAGAAATATACACACACAGAAACTCATATGTGGATAGAGCTGCACAGATTGCTCACCACAGGCACCAACACACACTTTGTACAGAGCGCAGGGAGTCAGAGCAGCAGAGCTCAGTCACTGTCTTGGTTGAAGGAAAACAGACGTTAAGTGGGAGGATTTACAAACAATCATTGCAACATGATCACTACGATATTGACCTAAGAGACTGCTGTTGACACATCTATTTGTGCTGTTCAAGTACATGACAGAAAATCTCTGGTGCCTTTGACTTTCACTGAGCGTCATTGTGAATCAGCTGGCTAATGTGCACATGTCTTACATCCTCTCCTACTACTCATCCCTGCTCTCACCACTGTGTTTCCTGTGTGTATCCATCGACTCTACAGACGCTAAAATTACATTAAAGGTTTCTATAGAAATGTAAATACGGCCAATGTTTGGAATATATATATATATTTATTATACTTACTAGTATAGAACTGCCCTCTTACTACAGGTTTATAGTATTATGTGCTATAGATGTAAAGCAACATTCAGGCAGACTGAATGAAACCAAAATGAAGGTTCTCTGACAGTCAAAACATTTATTTCTTTGAGTCTTTCCAGCAAATGTAAAAGCTAAAGGAAGCTGAGGTTCAAATTAAGCATGTGAGCAGCATTTGAATCACTCTTTAGAGTTTTTAATTTGGCTCGTTTAGGCAGGCGGGAACAATTCTAACTGAACCTCATTACACCCAGAGTGCCTGACAAGAGGGATCTTGATCCTTTTCCATTGTGTTAGGAGTGAGAATAAAATCCAAGCCAACTGCAGAAAACAACTTACAAAAACATGCATATTTATGGATACATGAAGAGGCTCATAATGCTGATATTCTTCACATTTGCTGTCAGCAAAGACAACGACTAAGTGGAGAAAAGCAAAGTGTAGAGCAGTAGTGGAGCTGCAATAACTAGTCCATTAATTGATGTGTTTATCAAAATGTTCACGTCATTTTTCAAGCAAAAAGGCCAAGAATTAACCTCATCAAAATTAGAAACTTGCTAGTTGTCCAATCTTTTCATGATAGAAAACTGAAAATCTTTGAGTTTGGTTTGTTCTTCAGATAATAATAATAATAATAATAATAATAATAATAATAATAATAATAATAATAATAATAATAATAATAATAATAATAATAATAATAATAATAATGTTCAGCCCTAGTTCACTGCACAAGCCATTCATGCTTAGCAAAACGTGTTTTGACTCTGCCGTGCCACCAACAGTCTTTAACCTGTTGGAGTAAAAGTCAGTCCAAAAAGCTATTCACTTCTCAAGTGGCTTGCTTGCAAATGGGCAGGACGGATCTCTAACTAAATACCAAAACTGCAACATATTAAGTAAAAAGGCTTCTGGGGTCATCTGTCATCTGCGCCTCTTCTTCAGCTCTCAAATGCCACTGACGTGGGCCTGACTCCCAGAGTAAGCTAAAGACCAGCGTTTATATGTGTGCACTTAAGCCTTTCCTCTTTGAAAGGAACATAAAACTGTAATGCAAAGGTTGCAGTGAAGAACACCCGCAGGAGCTCCACTGACACTCTGTGCAGCAGACAAACAGCCTTCACACTCACTGGTGTAAATCCATCAAAATCAAGATAAAAACCTCTCGTCTAGTCTAAATCAAGTCTCACCTTGACAAACTGGTCACAAGGGCTCTGCATTCCAATTATGATTGAGTGGCAAACACAGACGCTCACACAGAAGCACATCTGTGTGTGTGTGTGTGTCCACTGAGAGCGTTTACAACACAGCACAGTCTCTATATGTGTCATTCTACTCATCCGTTTATTACCTTGCTGTTTTGCTTACTCTCTGTGTATTTAAATGAGAGAGGGTATTAATATGTCATATCACTTATAAACATTGAAATACAACCAATAGGCTGCTGGTTGGGGGCCTCTTCTATTACTGAAGTGGACAACAGTCATTAATCAGCTGACTGAACCTGATAAGGGATTGCAATCATTGGAAAGAATCGTGTATAGTGTGTATAGTGCATGGTTACGCTATAAATGGCACTTCCTTCTATACTGTACAAAGCCAGAATTTAAATCAATATATTAAAAGGTCGACAAAATGTTTTTATAAATTCTATTACTTTGTTTAACAACCTGGTATGATGGCGTTTACATGCATCAAACTGAAGCTAGTGTCTCATATCATCTACCCTTGTTAACAACTAGATTAACATTTAGTTCTACTGTGTCTTTTTTCTATAGCTGTAACCTTAAACGATTCACTCAAAAACGGTCGGGCTGCATACCTCTCTCCTCATTTAGACACAACTTTTACAGACTCTCTAAATTTAAGTTTAAATTAGTCGGCTTTTCTTCTTCAGAGTAATATTCCCTTTTTGTGCTTTTCACAGTCTTCTTTACTCGGAGACGCACACCTCTGGTGGCTGCATGTCTCTTTCTCCCTCGCTGCTTGTGTTTATCTTCCTCTGGGCTAAATTCCAGAATTATTGTTTAACACGAAGCAATTATAAAGACTTAGACTCCACCAAAGGGAGTGGAGTACCTTAAATATCTCTGTATGGTATCATTTGTGTATACCTGGAAGAAACACTCAATTGCTGTAATAATTCATGATAGTACCACAGTTGTTATTAAAGTTTCATCATTTGAGTGAATGAGGGTAATGACTCTAAATCCTCGTACAACCTGCCATGATTGGGAGAAAGTTGAAAAGTAACAGTTGCCTGTCTGAGTGCTTGTGTGTGTTCTTACCCTAGACCTGCCAGATCAGACACCAGGTTGCCAAGGGCAGCAGCTGTGGAAAATGAGAACAAGAGAACAAGACAAGATTACAAAATGAGTTATGAAATTTAGATTTGTAGAGGACAGAAAAAGGCAGTGTTTCATCAGTACAAAAAGTCAAACAATCTACTACTCACAGGCATGTAGCCATCTGCTAAATGTCCCTCATTATCAATATGTAAGGCATTGTTGGGACAAAAGATGTACTGAATAACATCCAGAAGGTGGGTGTAGTACAATACATGTGCATCAGAAATACGAATGGAGTAAGCATAATATTTAGCCTCATAATTAACCATAAAGCCTCAAAATCATTTTGAAATATAAAAAACACACATAGCAAATATGTGTCAGTCAACCACAGTGCATTGTGGGCTCATTAATGAGGAAGATGCGATGCTGAAGCCCATATCGCTCACTGAGCTGAATAACTTCACAAGAATAATCAGTGTACCAGGAGAAGAGGATGAGGGCAGGTTGAAATAACTAATGAAAACAAGAGCAAGGAGTAGACCTGTGTCCTTCATCCCTGAATACATCTGGGACTCTGTCACTACGTGTCGCAGCGCTGGAGGAGAGAAGACCAGGGGTCGGGAGATGTCGCGTTAAAGAATGTGCTCGTTCTGTTGCTTGTACGTTATTGTAGTAGTGGCTCCTAAATGAGAGAATAAAGTCTATGCTTTGCTGGTGTGCTTTCTGTTGTCAGTGACCATGAGTTCAGAGTATTGCCGCAGGGACACAATCACACACACCCTCAGGGGAAAGGAAACAAAGCAGCAGTGCCATCTCTGCTAAGGCACAACTCTGTCAGGAGGTCAGCCTTCTAGCTGCTGTAGCAAGAAGGTTGAAAAACAACATATAATGTACCTAAACTGGCTGCAGTGACTCTCTTCCTGCTAATTCATGTTCGAAGTACATGTGAACAAATCCCCCACAGGACTTGCACCCACATTAATACACTCAGAGGAATTCAGATAAGACTCCGAAGAGCCAGAGTCTAATTAGTGAAGTAATTTGTGTGCTGAGATTCATGAAGTGTTTTTTTAATGTGCGTCTCAGCAGGCCTATGACCCTGAGCTTGTTGAAGAGAGACTCGCCTGCCTGTTTAACACAACATTAATGTTAATAAGCTGCAGGTTTGTCTGCATTTGGCTCAAATAAATCATGTGAGCTTGTTGCTCTGTGAAAAGCTCCTTACATGACTTTATCGAAACTTCGGGAAAAACGGGAAGGATAGAGGCAGGGCAGCAGGAGGGAACGTGTTCAAGGTTCTAATTCTTGGCCAAAACACACAAAGTAGGTTTTATTCTAAATGTTTGCACTGGGCAGGTTCCCAGTCTGACTAACTCATTGCAGAGACTACGAACACAAAAGATAGTCTCCGTGAAGATATAATCATTTTTGATTGAATTCCATTTCATGTTTTAATGTTCATTATGATTTAAGGGATCACTTTCTTAGTAAAATGTCCTTCATTTTAATAACTTATAACTAAAGGATGATTATAAAAAAAAGAAAAGCTGAGCTGTGTTTTAGGAAAGTGATCTTTTATTGTGCCAGATTTTATTTGTCAAGCTTGGGACAGAAGACAAAGAATTCTGTCTGCAATGTAATGTTATGTAAAAATTTATATTCATGTCTGACAAATATTGCATCACTGTAATGCTATTTTTTGCCAAACTAATTAACTGTCTGGCTGGAGTACACACCAAAATATATATTTTCTTCTTTATATTCCCTTTAAAATATGCAAACATTTCAAATAAACGCTCTCTCTCTCTCTCTTGGCTGTTACATTAGTGGTTGGTAGTCAAGCTGTTCTGGGTCTCCTGGCACTGATTTATTGAATAGAAAACATGTAGTAATACAATAATGTGCTGTTATTATACATCAAACCCCTGAGGAGGCAGATGTAATTATGTGTTTATGCTCAAATGTAATTACAAGCCAAGGTCAGCTGTCTGCCTTTAACTCTCTGCTCTCTCTGCATTACAATAAATCCACCTCTACAGGTCGGTCAGCGCTGCAATCACACTCTCACACGACAAGTGACCCTGAAGCAATTCCAAAGATGTCGACTACCATCCATGTAACTGATACTTTTATTGAGTAAAAGCCTTTCACTCAGTCCATCACTCTCGCTAATAAGATAAAAGAAAGACTATATCAAGAGAGGGAGTGACTATGTATGGCAGGGTGAGTAAACTGGGTTTGTGTGGGCTGATTTTGGGAAAACGTGAAAACAGAAAGATCCTTTCATCACATGCTTACTTTATATTTCCATCTTTCACAAGAACTTTCCAAAACTTTCTAGACCTGCAACAGAATCAGAGTACTGTCTGCATGTTTATTATACCGACATCTATTTGTGGATAAATGGGCTGTGCAACAACAAATGGGAACATTTTATCGGTGTCTCTTGCGTTTAACTGCAAGGCTCACTTACCAGCGGTAGGTCCTTGTGATTGCTGTATATGAACATCTGTTTATACCTGGATGCTTTCTACAGCACCAACAACCACACAGAAGTACACCCACAAATAACTGTACACCGGCTTACTCACACACAAGTGTAATCACTTAAAAGGTCGGTGTGCATACTGTGAGTGTGATGTGTTAATGAGGGATTTTATTGAGTGCTGTATTAAAAACTAATTAATATAACATAATGACACCGTTCCAACTTGTGGAGGATCTTAATCACCTCAGTTGAACATATTAATGGATTTAATCATATTTGGAGTTTTTCACATCATTACATCTGTTTGTTTAAAGTATGTAATTGTCCCAATTCAGCCGTAGACTACTTTCGAATGATGCAGCCTCATCTTCATCGAGGCAGCTGAGCGACATTTGGACTTGACTACAGACACGACACTAGTGTTAAATCACTCTGGACTGGGCTAGATAACCGCAGCCTCTTGATTTGCGGACCCCCAAATGTCCCCAAAGTAGCAGGAATGAGAAACAGTACCACTGCTGTGGAAACGGAGTCTGAGTGATAGAAACTAGATTGAGGCTGTGCTTGAGGAACGAACAGAAGATCCTTCAGTGGCTGTGTTTCACAAATCACTTATATACAGAAGATTTCTGCAGCTAGAGCTTACTGTCAAATCTCATTATGCCGATCACAGATAACAGGCTCTGCCTTTCTGAGAAATGAACTTCACATTTCCTGGCTAATTTGCTACCAAACCCTTTTGCCTATAAATCTTTCTAGGACTGAAATTCATCCATTCATTGAGAAGTTCCAAAAGAAAATGAACAAACACATTTATAAATTGAAATATTTGTTTGATTTGTAAATCTCAGGATCAAGTCAAACACTTGATTGACACAATAAGCACCTCAAAGTGAAGATTCAAACACCTCTTACTCTACGTTATATCCCAGAAAGATCCGTCGCTCCTTGCTTTAAGTTCTCTTTGTCGCTCCAGTTTCCCCCGTGAAGTAAAATAAAAAAAGGCCTCCGTCTCCTCTGCTCACAGGAGCAGCTTTGACTCCTCCAAGTCTTTCAGACCGATCAGTTTACTAAATCAATTTGATCTTTAAAAGCTTCTTCTTAAAAACGAAGCACACTGTCACCGCCAGTAGCAACGAAAGAATCAGAAGAGGTGTTAGACAGAGTAGAATGCCAGTGGCCCTTAAAATCATCTGTTCTTTGTGGACACAAATGACAACACAAAGTAAAAGGGACTGAGATGGAACAGCATGAAAACATTGGGCTGTCGCCAATACTGGTTGCATAAGCATAAATCATTATAATGCTGACCGAGTGATGTGGGGATTGGATTTGCCAAAAGATACACATATTCAGCCATTATTTATAATGGATGTTTTTAAATATGTAAATGGTGACAGTCCTCATGCTTCACTCATATCTATGTGCTCTTCTTCTCAAAGCTTCTGTCCACAATCACATGCAGTGTATTGTGACTTAACCTTAGAGTCTCCACCAGACACACTGAAAAGGACCAAGTAATAACATTACAATGCAAATGTTCCTCGCTGAGTGGATATTACACTCATTCAACCTGCTTGTGAACAGTATTATCATATGAAATCATCATTATCTAGGCCAGCGAGTTTACTCTCTCGTTCCCTTTCTCTAATGTTATCTCAGTTTCTTTCTTTTTTTGGATTAGTGTCACGGCAGGGTTCAAACTGTGACTTTATCATTAAATCTCCATTATGAGACATATTCTGTCAACTCTGAAATTGAAAAATGCTCCTTTTTTATTTTTGTCCACTATGATTTGGCCCACCATCACTCTGGTTTGGAATTAGACGGGGAGTTTTGTGGTCAAAATGTATATCTGAAAATGAAGTGTGAGGATATAATTTGTGTAAAATTGCTTCAAGATTGTTTTTCCAAACCCTGCTGTTACCTGAGCAATTAACTTATTAATTTAATTAGACTCATTATGTATGCAAATATACTGGAAAGCAAATATATTACATACTCTTACCAGATGGAAAGTTGAATTGAAAAAAAGCCACCAGGGAAATCATGGAAACATGTCAAAACAGAAATTTAACTTACTTATTAATAGGCGTGTTAAGAGAATTGACCAAAGTTTGCTTTACAGCAAGCAACATGGACGTTTTTATTGCAGATGTCACTCATGTTACTTAAAAACATTTATGACTATGAATGGACATCAAACTAAGGTAAAAAACATGTTTTCAGAAGCTCAATAAGAACAAAATAGTGAAAATACACTACAACGCCACCGGAACAAAAAACATCCAATAGAAATGTGGTTACAGAATAAACAACATCTCTCTGCCTCAGATGCTTTTGACAGATGGATCATCTGTGCATGCAACTTACTGATTCGTTTTAAAATATAAATACTTCTAAGTAATAATTGAGTTACATAAGGATCATGAGATTCCCTTACCTGCCATAGTTGAAATGCCAAGGACCACGCCGATGGATAACTCAATGTGTGTGCCCTGGGAAAAACACACACACACACACACACACACACACACACACACACACACACACACACACACACACACACACATACATTTTGGTTAATTTGTAAGACAGGAAAGCTTCAATTTATTTCTGTCATCCTATCATACAACCCATCAGTGCTAGCTATGACATGAAATGCATCCGTTCATGTTCAGAAGCTTCCAGGCAGGCATTATTGCAGAGCTGTTATCCCTTACAAAATGGAAATCGGCCTGAGATGTTCAGGTAAGGTGCATTAGTGCCTGTCACAGTATTGATAGAAAAAAGCACAGTCAGATCTTTATACTCGCTTCCTTTAAAAAATAAAACAAAACATAACAAATGCACAAATTTCACAGACAAGTTTCCAAACCAAAAGTGTGATTACTTATTGATTTAAATGTTCACGGTTTTATAGTCTGCTTTATAAACAAATAAGTTATTCCATTTTATTATGTTCAAATTTAGGAATCGTCTCTTTTTTGTTATATATATATATATATATATTTTTATTTTTATTTATTTTTATTTATTTTTGCTCTCCCTTTGTTTTCCCCTCTCTTCATAGAGCCCTCCTTAAGAATTCATCATCTCGGTGTTAAAAAACAAACCTGGTGTGAAAGCACATTTTGAATAAATCTGAATAAATAAATAATTCTTCGTTCTCTGAGCAGTATCACATTATTCTACTGGGTTTAGATTTCATTATTTCAACAACTTCACAAAGACTTAATAAGGAGTGGGTAAGTTTGTGGCTGGCAAATGACTACAAATTGTAAAAAAGACCAAGAGAAAAGAAAGGACTCTGAGAAGCAGAGATGAGAGACAGACCTCCAAACAATGGACTTAGAGAAAAGCAAGAAATATACACATATGAACAGTAGCATCAAACTAAAAAGATTTCTCCTTTTGCCTCGATGCTTCCAACCAAAGCTTTCTACAGTATTATGAGTACAAGCAACATATTCTTTGTGCACAGATCCCCCTGTGGAAATCAAACTCCTCTCACTGAGTAAATCTGTATAGAGCGCAGCACTGCATGAAGCTGACACACTTACAGCAACGATCATGATGCAGTTGTCCAGGAATCCAAATCCAACGAAAGGGATAGCATTGTGCAGCAGAACTGTAAAATAACAAACAAACAATAGATCACCAACAGATTGTGGTTATGTCTACATGAATATGTAACAACACATTAGACATAATTGAGCCTTGCAGAGCAGAACTGTAAGACAAATAGATACAAGAACATTATTTCACGAGACACAAAACACTTCCCTGTTGAAAATAAAATGAAGACAATGAAGCTGCTGTTGGGAGATGCTTGCAGGTTTGTAATATGTTGCTGTAAAGGCCCCGTCACACAGAAACGTATGCCGGCACATACGGAAATTTGTCAGAGTTCAAATACGTCCGACTTTTCATCGGATCGGAAAAGTGAACATATACAGACACGTATGTCTAACCTATTGATAGTTTCACTTACTAATACAAAATGTATCAGACGAATACCCAACAAATGCATAACGTATACAAAAATATGGCGTATACAAAATATCGGCAACACGCTGGTTTACGTAGATATAAGGTAAGGTATAAGTAGTATTCGTTAAGTGCAGGCGGTGTTACGCTGGGGTGCGTTGTTGAACACTGATGTTTTGAGCATGTTCAAAATTACCGGACGTACCCGACGTGTGCTTCATAAGATATGCAGATGTTACGTGACGTTAGACATACGTGAATACTTACCTACGTAAATACCTACGTAAATACCTACGTAAATACCTACGTGAATACGTTAGAGGAACGTTAGATATAGGCTACGTCGGCTGACGGTGAATCCTACAGCCAACTGTATTGATAACGAGTGGATACCCTATTCCGACCCTATGTTAAGATGTCTGACGACGGAGTAACTTATTAAACGTGTTTCTACAGTACAGCTAGCGTTCAGCATGTTAGCCGTTCTCCAGCATCAGCATGACGTGAACCAGATGGCACTTTTCCAGCTCCGTTGTCCAGACGCTCTGATATGTTTTAAATAAGTAAATGATACGCTATCAATGTTTGACATGCGTATAATAATTTGTTATGTATTCGTTATGTATACGTCAGCTACAACACCTCTGTGGAAAAGTTGGACTCTGACAAATTCTGAGCTAATCTTCATATACATACGTTTCTGCCATACGGATATGTGTGACAGGGCCTTAACAGATTGAATCGTGGAAGCATAGTATAAAAATAATAACAAATTATCTAACTGTGCAGATATTTTTGTTTAATCCATAATCTTAATACAACAACATGCGACAGGAAAAAGTATTAACCTTTAACCTCTGGAAATAACTTTAATAGTACCATGTGCTACATATTATATCTTATTTCTGTAGCACAGTCAAGGCCATTGGCATATTTTGCCACCTCACGTTTTCCTAAATATAAATGAGTTTCCTCTTTGAAAATCCATAAAAGATTGAGATTCGACCGCAACCTTTTGAGTGATGGGTTATGAATAACAAGCAGCTTCAATCGCAGACCAAAAAGGCCATCAGAATGTAAATATGTCAACATGTATTTGTCCCCTTTCATGCGTAAAGAGAGTTGTGTGTGTTACGTGTGTCGATAAGATACACAGTGTAATATACTGTTGGTGCTGCGAAAGTGAATTTTGAATGTCACCAACTACCCCAGGAAGGTTTAGTCTATTCTAGTTGAAGTTCAAGTAAAGTTCAGTCTAGTTAAAGTTAGTGATCTGCAGAAATGTTTTGATTAAAAGTATAATCCCTGCTGAATACCAGTTGTTTCTTTTCTCAAGCTCTTGTTGTGCTGCAGCTCTCAGAACAGAAGTACAGAAGAAGAATTTGAAGAATTTTCCATCTTGATTGATGAGTACATAAAACACCTACTCACTCATATCTTAAACACAGACTGTGCTTTAATGCTACACAAGGGGCAACTTTGATTGAATTTTGAAGAGCACTTCATCTCTTTGCGCTGAGACCTAATGCTTCTCTTCAGAAAAACAACTAGACACTCAAGCGACGTCTCCTTCACAGCAGCGAGTGAGCTCTGTGCAGAGAAAGCTTATCATTTTGCCTTTCATTTTCTTGGCTCTCTAGAACACTTTCATATAAAGCATCATTAACTAGGGAAGTTTAGTGACGACATTGAAAGTTACATGAACATCCAGCACAACTTTTTTTAGCTGACCATGAACTAAAAGGCTGTTTCCCAACTTCAAACTGTCCGCACAGCTTTTATGATGACAGGGATCACCAAGAACTCCACATTTTAATTTCCCAATGAGTACACCTTATCTTATCCAGACTCAGCTGGAAATTGAAAATAGACTCCTCTAGCTATTAGTTCCAATTACTGGAGTTTTTAACACTGAATAAAATGACTAACTGTAAAGCTTTTGGGAGAAAGTGATTTATCACAACTGATCTTCACCCTAGTTTAGTGCCATCAGGCCAGCCTTTACTTGTGTGGTATTAAGTATATATTCTGTCTGTTTCTGTACAGAAGCCTTGGCAGAGGCCTTCTCTCTGGGCTCTCCTCTGATCACATTGCATCTAACTTATTCAATGTGAAGAAAATTCAGATCTCGAGGGTCTAAAAGCAGTTTTAGATACCTTAAAAAAAGTTATTGTTTTATGTATCAACGTATATTTTTTAAATGTTCACATAACACATAAAATCATTATCTTTTTGTTGATTTGGTGGAACAAGTGAGGCCAGGGTTGAGACACTGTTTGGCAAAGTTGCATGCACACTTACTCAGTTTATTATGCAAAAGGAAGAAGATCTACAGAGGATGTCAGCGTTAAATCAGCCATGAAGCTTATTTCATGGTTTTCAGGTTGGAGTGTTATTACTCAAAAGTTGAATGGATCTGTTTCAACAGTAATGAAGGAGATTACACTTTTTCCACACAAAGACGCTGCCTTAAGGAAAATCACGAGTTTTTGCTCCAGTGACAGCCGGCTGAGTTGATGTTTGTTTTTAAAGTTTCACTCGGTTGCGTTATCTTTGGGGTAGATCCAAAGCAGGAAGAAAATGCATTTCAGCAGCCAAGAAACACTGAGCTTTAGAGGTGCGATTTCTCACACGATGTCTCCGTTTTTACTGAGTCAAAGGTTTTTGCTTCTCACAGCATACATTTAACAAACACAAGTTGCTATGAACTATATTGGGTTAACCAGCAGGCTTTTCAAACCTCTCAGCAGGGGGGGGGAGGAGGAGAGAAATGTGAGGTCATGTCAGTAACTGAGCGGCGCAGTGAAGTATGCCTGCTTTTAGTTGAGTGTGTGCAGGTGGATTACGTATGAGTGTATGACCTTACATTTATAGTGAGAATTTATCTGCGAGACACATTCTGTAGTATGTAACATATTCTTTTTCTCAGTAATGTAACATTCCTCGAGTTAATTTGTGTTTCTTTTTTTAAATCAGTTAACATTCAGTTATTTTGCGTGGGAAGACAATCAGTGGACGCAATAGGAATCTTATAACCCATAAACATGAATCAATACATTTATTATATAAAAGGCCATTAGCTGTCCAGATAGTGCATGTTACTGTACACCACGTGGAGTACAAGGAGTCGGTTTACAGTGACGAGTTCCTGTCTTAGTCTAAACATCTGGACTGTTTGTTTTCTTGCTTCTCTTTAACGGTGTTTGTGTGTGTTGTGCTCTGCTAGCTGTGGTGCAAACAGGGATGGACTCTCAAGCACAGGACCAGTAATGATATAATGGCCTAATATTGTGTCATAAAGTGAGAGGACTATATATTTACTTGTCATCTTCCTCTGTATCCACAAGCGTGGATACTTGTTTTGATAGATTCAGATTTACCTGATATCCTTGGGTATCAATTTGTTACATTCGTGGCAATATCTTATGCCATATGTGTTCATGAAAAACCTTTAACCCTGTAAACCAACTACAGTATGTTTTTCCTTTCTTTTGGAGAGACGATGGAAACAAAGTATCAACATGAATCACAATTAAAACTGATCTTCATTAATCTTCCAGGTTGATTGACGGTTGAGGGATGTCAATCCAGGCGGTTATGCAAGATTAAGAAGAATTTATTTAAATCAATGTAGCCGTTTCACCTCCCCTCTACACCAATACAAAGCGCCAAATATACACAGGAGTCATTATAAAACATCCACCATTATTACAATAAAATGGGACTTCTTACCATATCTTAACTCTGCTGAAGTAGGTGGTGCAACTTCCAGCTGCCCTGAAAAAGAAGAAGAAGAAATGTATTATAAAGCATCTGCATCTATGGCTTGTTTTTTTTCTATAGAGGGGAAAAGTCAGGATAAATGTCAGACAGTTCTTAAACGGCAAAGACCAGCAGTCAGGACCTTTTGAACACAGAGAGAAAAAGTAAGAAAAGGGGAGAGAGGAGAACATTTTAGCAATGTGTCAGAGGAGATGAAAGGGAGCGAGGAAGAGGAGCAAAGAGCACATCTCTCTCTTTGCCAGCTCCCCTCAGCAAATACAAAAGTGACGTCAGGAAATGATAATTATGCTGTCAATCAGAGGAGGCCTGCTGCCATACTGATTATAACTGGTGTGCGTGTAGGAATAATCATGAAACAGAGAAAGTGAGGAACAGATCAAAAGGTGTGAGAGGCATTTGCCTTCAACAAATTCAAAGTGATAACATGATGTGACACAATGTGGATTAAAACAAAAACTTCTGAGATCTGATCTCAATTTTTCTACATTGTGACACTAAAGTTAAAAGGAAAACTGTGACAATAAAAGAGCCGTAAATTCCATGGATGAGAAGCTGTGGAAATGCCGCATTAACACAACTGACAGTGAACAGTGATGCAACACAAGGACCTGCTGTAAAACAAGATATGATTACTTTGGTTTTGAGGCTGAGGATAATTTCCTTTGCCGGTTCTGTGAAATTGGATTTGAGGTCAGTGGAAATGTTGGTCCACATAATGAATTATACTCCTCATCACTTACAGGTATTATTGCACCACTGCAGGTGCAAATGCCAAATTGCTTTCAGGGAGGAGAGCCATCTAGGAACTAACCAGCTATTTAAAATGACATGTTTGTGTTTTTTCCATCTTGAATATATGTTTACATTGCTGTGACTTTATGGATACATTTACAACTGCTAAAATATTCATCTTATAATATTAAAATTCAGGCTATAACATCACAACATGCAAATAAAAAAACATCCTTTCTGTTGTCTCCACCCATTTCCATCTCATTTCCTTCTTTCCTTTCATGACTCGGTGTCGCATTACAAGTTTCATGCCACAGTGTTCAGTTCAACCCCCGTCTCATGTTGCTGACACAACAACAGACAGTTGTTCACTTCAACGACGCCCTTAAAATACTGCTGACACATTCACAGAGATGCACTCACACCAACACGACTATCATGGGGTTCATCATTAGTGCTCATTCACACACAGGACTGTCATTGCCTCCAGCCTCTGCAGTACTGTCCCTTTCCAATTCTCATTCTTCATAAGCATTGTTAAAAGTTTTATCTCATTTCACAGGTTTTGCAGAATCTCCTCAGCAACAACAGCACAAACTATCAAACAACAAGACAGGAACAAAGTGGCAGAGATGAAGATCCTAATACAAGAATATGGCATGTTGTGCGAGAACACATTTCTTTCCATTTATTACTGATTCATGGGTTGTTCTAGCTTTTAAATAAAGGCTTCCAATGATCCCCCCTGTGCTTATCTGTTAACACTGTCAGTGTACTGCTGCATCAGCCACATAACGTTTCTCTGAAACCCTCTGAACTGCTGATGCTGAAATGTTCTCAGCTTTTATGACACTAAAATCTGTAAAGCCCTAGGAATGAGATAACTTCCAATTTTCAGGATAATCATATGTAACTTTATGGTATGTTCATAAAGAGGATTTTTTCACAAGATAGTGGTTCAAATGCCGGCTGATCCTTTTTTGTTTTTTCCAGAAGTTTTAGACCCACCTAACAATTCCCCAGACAGCAGCAGGCCGTACACAGTTGAACAATACTAAAATACAGTCCTGTGATCAGTCTAACCAATTGTTCTGATCTGTCCCATTTTGATATGATAGAAATAATGCAATACAGAATTGAGGCCCAAATCAGAAGTGTGTTCCTGCTATATTTTCCCATCACTTAAAAAGAATGGAGCCAAATGAAAATGCAGCAGAGTCATCGTCTCATCACTCGTCACATGAAAAAAACCCATTAGCGAGATACAGAATCCCTTGAAGATTTTTCTCTCACAATCCACCGGGCTTCATCCAGCTATTTATTACAACTGAGAAAGCTGACATGGCTCTCTATTGCCCCAGAACTCCTCTGGTATAAAGCATTGATTGCGTGGTATCTAAAATCCCACAGAGCCACTGTTTCAAGGGAATGCAATTCCAACAGACAAGAATGATGGAAAACATTAAATCAGCTGTGATACATAACTAACCACACATATTAAATATCACATTGGCCAGGTTTCATTCTTTTCAAACCTTCTCTTATCTTGTATCCTCATACTGCAGAATCACATGCACAGCACACATCTGGCATCTGATAAAGACTGTTCATTGACAAGTCAGATACAACAATTCTCTGAAGCATTAACTGTGCACAGACTATAAATTCAGGGCCGCCAACTTTTCAGTTTAGTTTGAAGTGAGAAAGTAAATCTGCAGATTTTTTGTGTTTTCTTTGCACATAAAAAAAAGAGGTCAAACTGAGAAAAAGTAATTACAAATTAAAAATACATGTGCAGGTGAGTTACAGACCCACTATGGGCTTATCTAATAAACCTAAAATAAAATCTTATTTTACATACTCAGGTTCATCCTCAACAGAATTATATTAAACATTTAAGACAGACCTCTGAAGGAAAATAGTTTGAGAGTTTAAACAGGATGAGATGTGTTGCAATGTATTTTGAGGTGATTTTCCTTTATTTTTCTAAAACTAAACGAACCGTGTAAAATAACTTGGCCTTGACCACCATGCTATACGGAGTTGCTGTTGCTCTGTGTTGCTCTCTCTTTTCTGTCTGTAAGCTCAGTGTCCTCTTTTCGTTATAAATCCGTTTTTCATTGCGTGAGAAAATGGACGTGTGATGTAAAAGCATGCGAGTTGCATGAGTCTCTCCCTGCTAACTGGTAGTCTGGTAGCATCTCGGCAGCATTTTACAGCCATGCTAGGCTCTGTGAGGCTGGACAGTAGTGCGTTGAGATAATTACTAGTGTAAATGTGCAAAAATGCTCACAATAACAATGCTAACATGCTGACGTTAAGCATGCTTATTTACCATGTTCACCACGTTAGTTCTGCGTGTTAGCTTGCTTACAATAGTTACTTAGTACTAAACACTGATGTGACGGGACCAATTTTGACTAGGTGAAGAAAAGTCAGGGATCACCAAAGCTATTACAATTCACCCCGAGGGGGGCATGAATATCAGTCCATGCAACATTTGGGTGGTAGTTTGTTTGACCGACCGAGCCGTTCCTCTAGCCATGCTTCTACTAGCATTGCTAAAAACTCTTGCCAATGTGACTTCTTAATTAGTAAAAGTGTAATCTTGTCATCTCATATTTCACTTCTGCATCTGACAATTCATGTGCTTTGTCTGGCAGTCTGTATGTTACACAGCATGTACTTTAGAAGTGAGTTCAATACCAGGGCTGCCACCATTGTGCCCCTGAGCAAGGTACTTAACCAGGGAGACTGTCCCTGTACTTAGTTCACTGTAAGTCGCTCTGGATAAGAGCGTCTGCTAAATGACCTGCAATGTAATGTAATGTAGAAAGGCTCACATTAAGATGCTCATTTGGAATTCGCTCATATCCATCTACAAACATTTATATATTTGCGTGCAGGTTGGTTAGGTTTTACCCCAAGACTTTTATTTTTGTATTCCTTTGCCATCGTTTGCTGCTTTGAAATCGTTTGAGGAGACCATTAGCACTCAAGTTCTCGTTTGCTGTAATTGTTTGTTAAAGGTGAGATAAGTCACTTTGTCGTCCTTGTTTTGCCGTGACAAATGGATCAGACCACACCGTGTCTCTTGGTGCCGGTGCGGCATGAAATTGAAGTGGAAACTGGAAATTGGAGATAAGTGTGTGAAGGAAGCGAATAGTCAAGTTCTGTCTCAGTCGGTCCATTCAGTGAATGAAAATGATGAATAGAGGCAATAAGGATTTCTGGAAATTTAGCAGTTGGTGTTATAGTGGTAGGAACCAGAAATATGGGGGCATTTTTCATTACAGTATTACGCAAAATGTCAATGCAGTTTGTGTATGTGTGACTGCCTCTGTTCGTGTGTGTGTCTGGGCTTTACTAAGAAACATAATGGTTTCCCCCTCAGGGTTTTATTGATTTTTGAGTTGTACACCTCCTCACAAGGAGAAGGGATTCTTATTATCTGAGTGTGGTTTGATACAACACAGACTGCTGTGTTAAGAGGCATAGTGTGCGAGTGCATAAGCATGTGTTTATCTACGTATCAATATCATCATATTGTGTGTGTGTGTTTGTGTGTGTGTGTGTGTGTGTGTGTGTGTGAATATGCTGCTAGCTCTCGTGTGTGCAGGAACAATAGAAGTCTAGATCCATTAATCAACCACTACGCACCTTGCTATTCTCCTGTGATTTATGAGGCAGGAAAGAGCAGATTTAACAGCACACAGAATGTGGGTCAGGATGCCAGGGACAGTCATTAGTGAACACGTAATGAGAAGGATTCATGATGAACATTTTGTATCAAGAAGTTTAGTACATTTTAGGTTGAAATTATTTTTTTCCCAGAGTGGGTGATTAGTTGTAGAAGTACTTGCTTAATGCAACCAATAATCAATTAAATAGTTTTCTATTTAGTTTTCTTAAATCTTCTGTAGCTAGGAGTCTAACGTAGTTCAGGCAAAATGAGCGAGTCCACCTTAAGCTTCTAATTTGCATATAAATGCGCATTATTTCTGCTCCCCTCTACCAACCCCTTACATGTCTACTGGGGGACTTCTAAAGGTCACGTCACAACTTCAAATACTCTGTCTGCTGAGGGGGAAATAATACGTAGTCTGTATATACCACAGAAATAGAAGCCTTACATTTCAGCAAAGTACTTCTTTCCCCTGTGAGTTCAGTCAACTCTAGATGGCAGGTAGACAAATACATACCCCCATCTATTCCCTCAGTGCCAATTAAGGCAGCTGTGGAGGGCCTGAGACAAAATACAGAAACAGACAAAAACAACCACAAATCTTTGAAAATATCCCCCAGACAAAAGGAAAACCACAAGCGACAGGGGGACAAGAAGAACGCAGCCTCGTTTCCTCTCCCTCTTCAAGCTGGCATTCAGCCAGTGGGAACAAAAGGACAAAGCAAAGAATAGAAGACGAGAAACATAGGAATACTTTTAATTGAGCAACGAGCTACCTAAAATAACTCCGAGAGCCGCACACTAAAGGCAATTAACAAGGACTTGCACTGTGGTTTATGGTAACACACAGAGATAAAGGTCCTGTGAGATTTTACATGAATTGCTAAGACCAATGATAGCATTACATAATAATAATACCATATTCTTATGTTAAACTTTTCCTCCCATGATGACGGTGATACAGACGGACAGGTTCCAGCTATATTACAGTAAATGCTCATCACATTTTTGTCGCGAGTGGATCCTAATCCTGCAGCAGCCATCTTGTTCACAGTAGCGGCTCTCAATAAACACTAAGCTGGTTTTCTATCATCTACCCAAGTTAATTGCAGTTAATGACATGCACCTGGCCTCCGAGATGTCAATTAGTTATTGATCAGATTGCTGGAATTCAAGCCCATACTCACCAGCTTAAATTCACAGGTGTCACTTATTTTGGCTAAATACATCCTCTGTGTAGGCGTGTACAGCCCATCTTCCTGATTCAATTTTATTTATTCTCTCGAGAGTGGGACAACTTTACAATGTTATGGTTGGCTGCACTCTATTTGGCCGTACCAGCATGCTGCATGTTACTGTACATATCAGCAAGTGCAGGGAAAATAACTTAAACAGTGAGACCATGGTACAAAACTGCATCTTTAAACTGCTTCTGCAGAACATCCACAATTGATATGCAGTAAATGCAGTAATACTTCGAGGTGGTTTCAACCATGTGAAAGATGTTTACCATTCTCTATTGTTTACTGCTTGTAAGCTGTTGTACTGCGCTTGCTGCACAAGTTAGGGACTTTGGTCAGCACCACTGTAATATTTGTTCCAGGCACAGAAGGCAGCTTTTGTGTGTGTGTGAAAAAGTTATAAAAACTGTAGTCTGTACAGTACATCCTCCGTATCAAATAGCAGCACACTTACAATGTTTGCTAGTTTGTGAACATAGTGGAGCATTTCTTTTTGGCAGTTGTTGGAGAGCAAAACAAGAGCTAAAGGAGAGTGAATATTAGACTTACATTCGTCAGGCGAACAGAAACAATTCCAATTGTAAGCTAGCAGGCTGCTTATAAGAAAACATACAATATTTAATCATCTTAATTCTTTCTATGCAGCTTCAATATATGTTTTTCAGACCGGAGCAGCTAGTGAAGTTGCCAGCAACTTAGTTTAACTTTCCCCAAGTTAAACCTGGAAGTATTACAAAGCAGTAAATACAGCCCTTGAGATAAATATTAACCTTAACATCGTCTATTAAGTGCTGACTTTAGTCTTGTGGGACTGCAGTGAAATCAGCAGCCATGGTGACTGTGTAGCAAGGTCAGTTGCAGAAGCCTCTGGGGGGCTTCGGTACAAACCAAGGAGAATACGAGGAGATGTTATGTGTAGTGTGTTGTGGTACATCTCATAGAAGTGTCAAAGGGAGGGAAAGAATGAGAGTGGGAGGGATAAAAGGTAAAAGACAGTGAGTAAGTCAACGAAATGACAAAGACAAAGAGTTTAGAGGGGATAAAGAGTGAGTGTGTGTTGTCATTGGAGGTTATATTGTTCCATGAAAACAAACAAAACTAAAAATGATCCATCCCTTTTTCAAATGCTGTCAAGGTCATGACCTCATGATCGAATGGGAAAGACTCACAAAAACAAACCCCACCTTGAATATCAAACACTTCCCGCTGTGCATACGGTAATATTATTACCTGGGCTTCTGTGGTGCCTGTGCAATTTGTTTCATGCCTTGATCCATCTGTCTAGGTTTCACAAGAAAGAAGAAGCATTCGCAGTGACTTTCCTCCTATCTTTTATATCTTCTGAATCATAACATTTTAATTGGTGCCAGATTTCCAACTGGAAGACAATCTCACATAGGCTACTTGGCTCCATATATAAACTAATGTGTTTCCCCCCCATTAAACTTGGCCTTGATGTCTTCTCAAAAAAAGGAAAGGCCTTTGTATTGTTCTCAATCTGAAATAACTGTGGCTTTACTCTCCTAAAAAAACAGCACGTTGACAATACAGTGATTCTCAATTTCACATTCTCAATTTCAGGGCAAAGGGGGTTTTTGAGCGTCACATTTGAACAGCGATTGTCCATTAATAACTTAGTAAGCTTTGGATTTCTCAACATGTTGAAGCAGTGTGACTCTAAAACAGCCATATCTGCACCTAAACAGTTTGAAAAGGTGTGTCTTATTTTTAAGCTTTTCCAAAACCAGGAAAAACAAAAGAGCAAGTAATGGATTACAACAGCCCGTTTAGCTGACACAAGATGCAAATGTTAGCATGCCTCGCTATCTTGCATTTAACTACACTAATAACAAAACTCAGCTTCACTTCAGAAGCCAATAAGCATTTCATTAGCATTAGCATTAGCATGATATCATGTACGTAGCCATCAAATACATATTTAAGAATCCTTTGAGTTCTCATTTTAAAACATGTCAGAGACTGCTTTTCTAACCAATTCAAGGAACTAAGTTAACTTAATTAGCTAGCTAGCTATGGCTAATAAGATCTGCCGGTGACAGATGTCATTTCAGCTGGCAAAATCAACATTTGCTGTGTATAAATTGGAAGCCTGCTTTTGTCTACCACTGTCTGACACCAAGGATACATTATTAAAAAAATGACATAGAATTTTGAGGGTTAAATCTGCCACAGCACTAGCTAACTGCCACTAGCCAGGTTTCCATACAAATGTATTGCAGATTTTTACCGAAATTCGAGAAAAGAAAATGCAAATGAATGCTTGTTTCCATCCACTACCACTTTCGGCAATTATTAAGAATTGGTTCGTTGATTGAAATAAGCAGTAGATGGTGCCAATTCTCCAGTCAAAAAAACATTTTATCATCGCAGAAGATGAAGTAATTAAAAGAGCGCCAGTCAGTCAACGGTGAAAAACAATGTTAACAAACCGATGGAAATATGACTCTTTGTTTCATGTATTAATGTGAGGAAGGTTACATCAGAGACTGTTTTAATCTGCAGCTATTCTTCATCTCTTCAGCTGAGCAGAAGCTTTAGTGGATGATGAAGTCACATGCTTTATGTACTTCATCATTTATTCGCTAAATGTGTTTCCATTGCATCGCATTTCACTTTTATCAATACACCAACTTCTCTGCCTCAGCCAAGTGTAAAAACCTTTTTGCGATATTTCTAGATTGTTTTGCATTTTCAACATTTCCACTTTTCCAAATGTGCATAAAATGAGGTAGATGAAAATGCACCTAATGGAAAATGCAAAGCTTGCAGTAGCAGGGGGCAGGTCTTAGCAAACAGTCAAATGTGGTCGATTGTCCCTGTATCGCTAATCACAAGCAAGGTATCCTTTCAAGGTTGTCTGTGCATGGATCACAACAGGTTAGAAGTCACCACCTTTATGCAGCAGTGTGTGTGAATTAGCATGACAATGAGACAGTATGATCTGAGGCTGGATGGAGAAATGAAAAGGTGCTCCTTTGTCCGTTCAGGCAATTAAGCTAGAATCTAAAAGGTGGTGAGAGCGGATATGGCTTCCCCTTTCAACATTAGAGGCGGAATATGATATCACAATGCACTGTGATAGCAACACACTGAGCACAGGGAATGTTTGGTTTCTCTTTTCCAAATAGACAAACATGAGGAAAGAGGATGAAAGCTTTGATCCTGGATTCATAATACTTGCTGAATCTGGTCATGGTTCAAGAAGAGATTAAGCTGATGAAGAACAAGAATTTTAAACTTTAAGAGAAATGTAAGACCGTTTTTTTTAAGATAAAATGAAAGGAAGAGGTTTGTTTATGCCCCTAAGCTTTATTACTGCAGCTTCAAGGGTCACTAAGGTGAAAAACAAAACAAAATCATAAAGAACATCCAGACATCCTTCCTCCTAGCTGCGCGTTATCCTCTTTTGCATCTCCAATTAACTTTCCCTCTACAGTACTTCTCCATCCTCTAGGCCATGAAGAGAAATTGCTTCCATCTCCTCTCCTCTCACGTTTATCACCAGCAGGGCTGTGGGAAAGCCATGTTAGTGTAGTGGATGTCACTGAGTCACTCTGATGATCACAGAGGGCCAGATGGAACAGACGGATCTTTGGTCGCTAATTTATTCATTTATCTGCTGCGGCTCTCCTTTCCTCCTCATACAAATATTTACTTGTCTCTATTTTATTAGACTTTAAGGATGACTCCTGAATGTTTGTAGAAAGAAGACGTGAGAAGTGTGGGAAATAGGTTTTTTTATTTCTCAAATTTTGAGCCAGAAGGCAAAGCTCTCGATCTACCGGTCGATCTTAATTCCTACCCTCACTTATGGTCATGAAGGCTGGGTCATGACTGAAAGAACAAGATCGCTCTGTCGTTCTTTCGGGTTTTCTCAGACGGGTGGCTGGCGTCTCCCTTAGAGATAGGGTGAGAAGCTCAGCCATCCGCGAGAGACTCGGAGTAGAGCCGCTGCTCCTTTACGTTGAAAGGAGCCAGTTCAGGTGGTTCGGGCATCTAGTAAGGATGCCACCTGGGCGCCTCCCTAGGGAGGTGTTCCAGGCACGTCCAGCTGGGAGGAGACCCCGGGGAAGACCCAGGACTCGGTGGAGAGATTATATATCCTCACTGGCCTGGGAAGGCCTCAGGATCCCCCAGTCAGAGCTGGAGGATGTGGCTCGGAGAAGGGAAGATTGGGGTTCCTTACTGGAGCTGCTGCCCCCGCGAGCCGACTCCGGATAAGCGGTAGACGATGGATGGATGCTAAATCTCCTCCAGTAAGGTGAATGTACTTGTATATGATCTCCACTACAATTTACTTTTGTTTCCGCTCAAAACAACATCCAGTCCTTGACAGTATTTTGGTTTTTACTCTCTGTGAAAAGTGTTGCTCAGTGGACATGTGTCTGGAGAATAAAATCTAAAAACTAGAACTAACAACAGCTTCAACCTCAGTTTTCCTTACCTTGCACTGACTTAAGATGTATTTGGCAACAGTCGTAGTGGAAGTAGTACATTCTGATTTGCCAAATGTTGTGATCATTAGTGACTTGAAATTATAGTAGTAGTTTTAGCCTGCACAAAAAATAACATGGAGACATGACAAGAAATAGCTGTTCGACATTAGAAGACCCAAAACAAAGTTGACCCCAGAGGGTGTAACACCACTTCTAAAGAATTATTATAATATAATTAAAGTTTTCAATTCTGAAAAAAAGCATCATATTAACAAAGCCGTCCCTGACCTACCAATACTGCTTTTACAGCACACTCTATGCTATGAACCAGTGGTCTTCACTATATCTTACATGAGAGTCAATAGGAGAGCCACTTTTACCGCAAAGTATGAAAAGCTACATCCAGTCATAAAAAGCACGTCTGCTTATTAATCTGTCATCCCACCCAGAACATACAATATGCAATGCAGCCAACCAATGCATTCATTAAAAGCAGGATTACCTTAATACTGGGATGATGTTGTCAAACTCTGCAAACAATATTTCTGGTGAAGCCAAAAAGCAGTTTCACAATTTATGAGTCTGAGAAGGTTTTTTTGCCCGAGCCAAAATCCATGCGATCTCAAAAGATGCCTCAGTTAATCGTTCAGCTGTATTAGTTGTCCTGTGTATGAGCCTTTGTTGTCCAGAAACAGAAGAAAGGTGCTCTATTTTATTTACTAATTTCTCTTCCAGGTGCGTAAGTTTCGTTGAATTTTGGATGCGTCGTTTAGAAATGCGGCTCCAGGTGACTTCTCTTGAAACCAGAGTGGGTCTGTTTGCACATTAAGCACAAAGGGTTCGACTCGTGGAGGACAAATACAAATTCCTCTGTCCACTTTTCTTGAATGTTCCTTTGCTCGTCTTGTATGGCTCACAGCTTTCTTTTTTTAACAGGAGCAGCTGTTGTCTGTCCACAAACCACATCTCCAGCATCTTCCGCTCGACTCCGCTGTGGTTTGATGCTCCAAAGACAAATCTTAATTTCCCTCGTTTGTTTCTGTCCACCTGGTGTGCAACTATTTAATAAGAAATTGATCAATTTTACGTCTGAAGAAACACACGTGAACTAGCATGTAATGGTGAAACGAGTCGACCGGAGCCAAGCTAACGCGAGTATGAAGTGCCAGGTTGGTCGTAGTATCCTCCAATTTAAATGCTCCAATTTAGCGATATAAATTATTTTTTAGCAAATGTCCACCTTCATAAGCATGCTTATGATAACATATTTTTAATGACCTTAAGTTTATTTATTTATATACTATCGTCCAAGAGCACATTCACCATTGTGGTGCTGATAGAGCGCCAAAACTGGCAACTCCGCAGTGAGTCAGTGTCGGCCGAGCAAGTTTAAATATTGTTGTAAATTGTTTCTAGTCTATATTTTTATTATTATCATTATGTGTAGGCTAATAGAGCAGACACTGTGTTTTATGTATTGTGTATGTAATAGCCCTGCTTGTTTTTATGAAATATCTGTATTGACTCCATAATCATATCTATCACCCCTTTATTTACCCCACTGCCCACAGCCACCAATTAAAGCTTGGCGAGCCGCAGGAGGCTCGTGAGCCGCGCAATGAGTAACACTGGTATGAACAATGGATCAGATGTGAAAGGCGTTGTTTGTGACAAACAGAACATTAACTACTGACTCTGCAGTTCTCCTTCTCTGCGCTATGGAGTGTTTTAGCATCTTTCAACTCAGTGTTTTAATTTTCGGCCCACAATTTTCTTTGTTTTGGGGGATTAACTTGTTTCCAGCTGCAGCAGTCAGCAAAGAACAGCCAGTGTGCCATCTACCAAGCAACAAAGAGCCAACAAGACTCCATTAACCCTGAAGACTGCCGAGTACAAAGATACTGTCATAGAGCTTCAACCACAGGCAGACAGCCAGCTTCCTCACCATTCAGCAAACCCGCATATCAACGTCTGGGAAAATAAGGTCTTTTCCTCAGGTGTCCTGCAGTCTGTGGGTAGAATGATGCTGGGTGTTGATAAACCAAAAAACCTCAATCTTTCAGCTGGCAAGTCAGTGAGAAAGTGAGTCGACCGGTCCAGCAATCACTGATTCAGCTAGTCTGCAGCCCCGCACATACAGTATAGGTAAAACAATCCCTGAGGGTTTTTATAGCGTGAAGGTGAGGATGTTAGTGAGCTCCAGCCAGGCAGTCCCCGAAGGTAGCTGCGTGCAGTCACCTCGGCACACAAAGCTCACATTATTCTCACATCTTTTGTTTAAAATTTGTGGTGGTTTTGAATCCTCAAAAATATTAAGTTGTGAATGAAACCAGCAATGTCAATCTATTTGATTGGGGTTGACTCAAAAACACTCATAGTCCTCCGGTGCATTTCACAGGAGGGTATAGAAGCTCTAAATCTGGCTCAAAATGTCATAACATCTCTCCAACATCATTTTCATGCCACACTTCTCTGATAATACGCAACCATATTATGCAAGCATTCTAGCCGGAAAGATTTGAATGGTCTAAAAGTTTTCTAATGCAATTTGAAAATGTCTGGTCCAAAATGAGTGTGGTACTTTGTCTGCAGCCTCAGTGTGTGATATAAACCCCCCACCATGAGGATCATGAGGGATTTAGCACTGTTAGCTCAGTGTTAATATTACACACTGATGGCTCGTAGCATGGGGTCAGGATGCAATTAGATACATTCAACAGGAAAATAATGATGCATTATTAGGAGCTCTGAGCATGGAGAATCTTATTGAAACGCCTCGTAATGAAGGGTCGGCCAGCTTCTACAAGTCTCTCTGTCTATTCCTTTCTAGTCGGGATATTGGGAATGAGGAAGGTATTTCAAATCAGCTCACAGACAAACAGAGTTTCTGTATTTGTTTTTCCTTCAAAACTATTTCTTCTTTGAAATGAGTAAAACAATTTAGTTGAAATCGAACAGGGTCTGGGCAATAATCATCACAACATCTGAAGTGCAATAAACCGCACTGTTTTTCTATTTAGCAATATTTCTGTTAGATGACACTATCAAGTTTAACAAATCATTGCCATTGCCTTCACTGCCATCACTACCATCTCTACTACCACTTATAGCATTATTAGCACTGCCAAAATGACCATAACCATAACCACTAACACTGCTGTCAGTCAGCACAAGCGTTACTGTGTTGAGAAGTCACCGACTACTATGATCCAGTCAATCATGTAAATAATTAATACCATCTCTGACAGCAGCATGCTTACCTTCCCCAGTTACATTTATCTTTTGGAGCAGGATTGCATAGAGAGTGAATTATGAGGCATTATGTGTTTGTGTTTTTACTCCCAAAAACCATGTTGAATTGTAAACTGAACAAAACAGATACAACTTTTCAAGGCACAATGTCAGAGGGTTGCTTATATTAAGTAATGACAGGCTGGGCTGTGATTTGCACATGTCGTTGCTAATTGTTATTTAGAGCGTCACATACTGAACACTGAGAAGGAACAGTACACACAACACTATTCATAGCAACAGATGCATGCATGTTCAACATTCAGCAGTCGGTCGCTATATAGGATTAAAGGAGCCTGGTGTAAGGAGGAAGAACACATGAATAATGTTAGATTCAAATTGTTGGTGCAGGAATTCAGAGATTATTCTGACTTCAAATCTTCTGAGGCCAGAGATAATTGAAGCAACCCTGCAGGGTGTCCCACAAGAAGAGAATCATTTGTCCATCATGAGACACTACAGTAAACAAGGCTGCACTGAAGTCTTTACTCAAAACCCCCGCAACCCTGCAGGAATAAAGCGACAGTGCGTCATCTTTTATTCATAATTCTAGAGCTCATTGCAACGGATCGGATATTTTTATCAAGATCTTCACTTACACAGTGAAAGGGGAATTGATTTAGTTTGCAAAATATACTTATCTATAACAAAAAGACTAAATGCTGACAATCTATTTTTAAGTCTTGTAAAGACAGAAATATACTGTACAGGGTGACAGGGCTCAGAGCAGCATACTCCCAGAGAGAACCTCATGTTCTGCAGCGCGTCTTCATCATCACTCATGTCTTTCCTCGATTCCCTCCCTTTATTCTCTCTTATCTCTGTATTGATCGACCCTTCTTCCTTCTTTTTTCAGTGGGACATCCACCGTCCTCCTCATCTAATCTCACGGTTTCATTCTTATGTTTCATGAAACCCAACTAATGCTTTACTTTTGAAAATAATCGGATACCTTATTTAAGCATCTGATTGATGTTTGTGGAATAGTTGTGGAATAGTTGTGGAAATGAGAGTTACAGTAATGGTAACACACTGTATTGATCCTCTTTCCTCTCAGGGGAGGTCAGAGGTCAGAGACAGGGATTGGCTGGCCTTCTCCGTGCAACTGTAATATGATGTTTTAGGAAACATAAGCTTTAACCAGTCTTCCAACTGCAACTTCCATCTTTTTTACACTTCCATTACCCATCAGGAGAATAAAAATTAGATATGGGATGTTACCAACATTATACTCTTAACGACACTACAGGTTAATTCATTGTATTACAGCGCGTTCCCTGATACAGTAGCCTGAAACTGTAATGTTATGTCAACAGTGATTCAGCTGCAGTTAACTGCTCGTCATTACATGTAGTATCCAGTGAAGCAAAAACCATTATGATCAATTATAAATGATTTCAAAAAGCATTTTCTGATAAAGAATAGAAGATGATCTGATGTGTTGTATATTAAATACAATAATGTTCTTGTATTGACGAACTGTATTTGAATGATTTCCCTGCTGTACCACTTAATATGAATATATATGCATACTGTAGCTACTGTAGCACATCCCTTACCTTGAGCTATGGCTATGGACTCAAACTTGTGCAGCTCTCTCAGCAGACAGCTTCGCTCAGAAGGATGGAGAGTATAAATAAACTCCTTGGCTCCGCGGGGCGAGTCGAGGGGATCCACGGGCTCCTTCATCGGGTGTGTGCCCAGGTTACGCCGCTGCACCAGCATGGAGAGAGGAGGCTCTGGGGCGAAACGTGCACAGGATGCTATGGCGGGTGTTTGGTGGTTGCTGAGTCCGGCTGTGGCCAACGCAGTCCCGGCTCTCAGAGAGAAGGCGGGCCGCAGGACAATACGCAGGCAGGGCAGCATCGCTGGGATGGGGTTAGAGCAATGCGCCGGGAACCTGAGCGTGAACAGTGGAGGACAATACAATATGCCTATGAGTCTGCACTCATCCAAAACACGTGACATGCAGCTTTATTAAATCGTTTTGCTAAAATTCGAAATATTCGCTGCAACGGTCGCGTGATAACACCCTACACATCTTCAGTGAGGAGGCAGCTTGGGTTATTTAAGGGCAAAACACAGGCCTGACAGTAACATTCACACATTATTAAAGAACAGATCGATCCAAGCCTTTTCAGAAACATAAAGTAGGAAAACATGCAACTTGTCTTATCGAACGCACTCAGTCGATGGTCCCGCTGTCCCGTCCAACAACCTCCACAAGAAACCTTGGAAATACAGAAGCTGCTCCGACGCACACGTTGCTTATTTACCAGCGGTGAGATGTTGTAGACAGCCGCACAAAACAACCCAAACACCGAACTGGCTGTAGTATTGGTACACAATCACATATTTGCGAGCGTTATCCCGGCTGGTGTAACCTCTGGCTGACAGGATGGTGTGAGGCGGATGGGAGGGCAGTCAGGGCACGTCATCGCCCAGCAGCCTGAAAATATTTTCCAATAGCAGCGCTGCTTTCCTCCGTGCGTAACTCTGACGGCACCGCCAGACGTACGTTCAGAATATATCAGTTGTATTCATGTTTATTACTACGGTACGTCCGCCATAAAAGAAAAACACCAACTTGACCCTGAAT